>NC_052151.1:16212609-16267234 GCF_902713615.1 Scyliorhinus canicula | reverse complement strand
ACGATTACGCCCTGGACCCGGGGCATCCTGGCGGTGGCAGTGAACCCCGCTGCCTGGGCATCCTGGTGGGCGCGGTCCACAGGGTACTGAATGTACAGGTCCACTGGGGCATACAGGGCACACGTGACAGCACGGATACACCTGTGCACTGAAACCTGTGAGATGCTGGACAGGTCCCCACTCGGCGACTGGAACAATACCGTCACATAAAGGTTCAGCACCATCGTCACCTTGACGGTCACCGGGAGCGGGCATCCTCCCCCACTCCCACGCGGTGCCAGGTGTGCCATCATCCGGCAGATGTGTTGGACAGTCTCCCAGCTCATCCCCAGCCTCCTCCTGCATGCCCAGTCCGGAAGGTCCTCACCTCAAAGGACATGTGGTCTCGTCAGACGACTCCTTGGCACCACCACCTCTTCCTCCTCGACCTGTCGGGCGGGCGGCCCTCCAGCCTGAGCAGATGCCACCTGCCCCTTTGCAGCACGCCTCTGCTGCAGTGTCCGCAGCCTCTCTGAGCCACCCCCACTGACGTTGCCACAGGGCTGCATGTAGGGCAGGGGCCATCGTCACAGCGGCCAACATTGCTGGTTGGTGACCAAACATGATTATCTGCAGGGGGTGAGGGGAGAGAATGTTATCATGGAGCGTACACCCGTGCACAACCAGACGCCATGGGCTACATGGTACCTCCGGTTGTCAGCGCACACCCCAGCCACGCATGTCCCCCACCCTCGCACCCCAGCCCCATCGGTGCCGGCACCCGTCACTGCTGGGAGGGCCACCGTTTGGTGGCACTGCCCTTACTGGGGGCTGCTGCTGGTGTGTCCCCGGTTGAGTGGGGTGGCCGGTGGGTTGGGGGGGGGGGGGGGGGCTGGGCACCCACCATGCAGCCGTTGTCTCGGCGTCTGCCCAGGGGCCAGGGTGGGTGGCCAACAAGATGGCCACGTAATGACGCTCTGTCATCGCGACTGTCATGTCGGGGGCTCCCCGGCTGCTCAAGCCTGCCCACCCCCCTACTCCTCTCCTCCCCCGGCCCAGGCAGCCTCCCCCCTCCCCCCATTGAAAGCATGGCCGCTGTCCCATACGGGAGCCCGTAGTCCCCCTACGCCAACTCCTACCTCCTCTCGCACCTCCCTCAGCCAGCACGCTTGCTTCACAAATTTTTCTAGGTGGTTAGAACCAGGCCGTCGGGAATTCGGCCCATCCAGGCCGCAGAATCGCTGAGGCTCCGGAGAATCGGTCGCCGGGGCAGATGATGAGTTGCGTACTGTACTTCCGGGCGGGGTCCGGAGAATTCAAAATCGTTGCGAAACCGGTGTCAAGCTCGATTTCGGCATCGGAGCCAATTCTCCGGCCGATCGAGTTTCACAATTTCAGCACAATGTCACGGAGAAGCCAGCCCAAGCGCTGGAACACCGGCGTGATCCTCGATCCTGCCACCAGTGGGCGCGTCGGAGTAATGTGTTCGGATCGGCGCCTGCTGATGCTGATCCCAATTTTTTGATTCTCCCCTCACCCCCCCCCCCTCACCCCCCTCACCGCGCCCCCCCAGCACTGCTCTGTGGCTGAACTTTGCACTCAAGTCCCAGGAGTGGGGTTTGGGGCTCGGTAGGGGCTGGGTGGGAGCTGGTTGGGGGCTGGGTGGGGGCTGGGTGGGGGGCTGGTTGGGGGCTGGTTGGGGGCTGGTTGGGGCAGGGTGGGGGCTGGTTGGGTCCTGGGTGGGGGCTGGGTGTGGGCTGGGTGGGGGCTGGTTGGGGGCTGGTTGGGGGCTGGGTGTGGGCTGGGTGGGGGCTGGTTGGGGGCTGGTTGTGGGCTGGTTGGGGGCTGGGTGTGGGCTGGGTGGGGGCTGGTTGGGGGCAGGGTAGGGGCTGGTTGGGGGCTGGTTGGGGGCTGGGTAGGGCCTGGGTGGGGGCTGGTTGGGGGCTGGTTGGGGGCTGGTTGGGGGCAGGGTGGGGGCTGGTTGGGTCCTGGGTGGGGGCTGGGTGGGGGCTGGGTGGGGGCTGGGTGGGGGCTGGTTGGGGACTGGTTGGGGGCTGGTTGGGGGCTCGGTGGGGGCTGGGTGGGGGCTGGTTAGGGGCTGGGTGGGGGCTGGGTGGGGGCTGGGTGGGGGCTGGTTGGGGGCTGGGTAGGAGCTGGTTGGGGGCTCGGTGGGGGCTGGGTGGGGGCTGGGTGGGGGCTGGTTAGGGGCTGGGTGGGGGCTGGGTGCGGGCTGGGTGGGGGCTGGTTGGGGGCTGGGTGGGGGCTGGGTGGGGGCTGGGTGGGGGCTGGTTAGGGGCTGGTTGGGGGCTGGTTGGGGGCAGGGTGGGGGCTGGTTGGGTCCTGTGTGGGGGCTGGGTGTGGGCTGGGTGGGGGCTGGTTGGGGGCTGGGTGGGGGATGGTTGGAGGCTGGTTGGGGGCTGGTTGGGGGCTGGGTGGGGGCTGGTTGAGGGCTGGGTGGGGGCTGGTTGGTTGGGGGCTGGGTGTGGGCTGGGTGGGGGCTGGGTGTGGGCTGGTTGGGGGCTGGGTGGGGGCTGGGTGGGGGATGGTTGGAGGCTGGTTGGGGGCTGGGTGGGGGCTGGGTGGGGGCTGGTTGGTTGGGGGCTGGTTGCGGGCTGGTTGGGAGCAGGTTAGGGTTAGGGTTAGGGTAGGGGCTGGGTGGGGGCTGGGTGGGGGCTGGTTGGGGGCTGGGTGGGGACTGGTTGGGGGCTGGGTGTGGGCTGGGTGGGAGCTGGTTGGGGGCTGGGTGGGGGCTGGGTGGGAGCTGGTTGAGAGCTGGTTGGGAGCTGGTAGAGGGCTTGTAGAGGGCTGGTAGAGGGCTGGGTGGGGGCTGGGTGGGGGCTGGGTGGGGGCTGGTTGGGGGCTGGGTGGGGGCTGGGTGGGGGCTGGGTGGGGGCTGGTTGGGGGCTGGTTGGGGGCTCGTTGGGGGCTGGGTGGGGGCTGGATGCGGGCTGGTTGGGGACTCGGTGGGGGCTGGTTGGGGGCTGGGTGGAGGCTGGTTGGGGCCTGGGTGGGGACTGGTTGGGGGCTGGTTGGGGGCTGGTTGGGGGCTGGGTGTGGGGCTGGTACAGGGCTGGTTGGGGGCTGGGTGGGGGCTGGTTGGGGGCTGGTAGGGGGGCTGGTAGAGGGCTGGTAGAGGGCTGGTTGGGGGCTGGTTGGGAGCTGGTTTGGAGCTGGTTGAGAGCTGTTAGAGGGCTAGTTGGGAGCTGGTAGATAGCTGGTTGGAGACTGTGGGCTAAACAATATCTCCCACCGTAACCGAGGCACGTGCGCGATTTTAAAATCCAGCTTCCAGCTGAAAATTTCTCTTGTTTGAACACAGAGTGCAAATGAAAATGAACAGAACTTTTAAGTGGAGAAGTCTCACCATAGTACATTGCACAGTGACATTGGAGAGGGAACAAAAACAGAATATACTGGAAAAGCTTTGGCAAAGAGTTATCGAGATCCCTACCTGAGCCCACTCTTTCAAACATTATCAAATTCTTACATACAAATGCTTGGCTTTATCATGCAAACAGTTGGTCCGAGCCTCAAGGAGGCAAAGGCCAAGACGTCGGCCTTCCTCAAAGAGCTCCGTGGAATCCGACACTCCGAAGATCACAAACAGCGGACATGGCTCTAGATCGACCCCAACAATCTCCGACATGATCTCAAAAAGTGAGACCCAGAATCCAACGAGCTGGGGGCAGGAGCAGAACATGTGTGAGTGATTCGCAACCCCACCTAAACAATGCTCACACCTGCCCTCCACCCCAGGGAAGACTCCACCCATACGCGTCTTAGTTAAGTGCACTCGATGTACCACTTTATATTGTACCAGGCTCAACCTAGAACAGGAGGAGGTAAAGTTCACTCTCTGCAGGATCTCACTCCACACTCCTCCCTCTAGGCCCAAGCCCAGCTCTAATTCCCACTTCCCCCTCACCTCTCCTAGTGATCGCTTCCCCGTAAAACATTCGTATCTATCGGAGATCTTCCCCTGCCCCATCGCATCCTGTGATAGCATCCTATCTATACGGGTGGGTCTCGGGAACTGGGGGAACAAGCACAACTCTCGACAAATGAAGTCCCTCACTTGCAAATACCTGAATGCTCTCACTCTCGAGAGTTGAAATTTCTCCTCCATCTCCTCTAGACTCGCAAAACCTACCTTCCGGAATCTCCGAATCGCTCAACCCCTCTTCTCCTTCAGATTGCGTCCAGCTCTGATGGTGCAAACCTGTGATTATCACAGACTGGTGACCGTGACCACATGTCCCCTAGTCCACAATGTGGTCTAAATTGGTTCCAAATTCTTAAAGGTGTCATGACCACCGGACTCACTGAGAGTTTGGCCGGGGAGGAGGGAAGAGGGGCTGTAACCAACGCCCTTAGACATGACCCTACGCAAGAGGCCCCCTCCATCCGACTCCCACCCCACACAGGCTCCTCAAACCATCTTCACACTTTCCCAATGTTCGCCGCCCAGTGATAGAGCATCAGGTTTGGCAGCGCCAACCCACCTGATTGTCGCCCTCCCTGCAAGAAAGCTCTTCTAATCCTGGCCGTCTTTCCCGCCCAGACAAAGGCAGTGATGAATCTTTCAACCCTAGCGAAAAAATATTTAGGGAGGAAGATGGGAAGACTCTGGATCACGAATAGAGACCTCGGTAAAACATTCATTTTGACCGTGTATATTCTACCTGCCAAGGTTTGTGGGAGGGTCTCCCACCTCCTCAGGTCCCCCTTTCATCTCCTCCACCAGACCGGTCAAGCTCAGCTTATGTAACATAGTCCAATCGTGAATCCCCAAATACCTAAACTTCGCCTTGGCCAATTTGAAAGGCGGCTTCCCCAGCCTGTCCTCTTCCCCAGGGAATTTACTGGGAACATTTTGCTCTTGCAATTTTTTTCAACCGTTCCATAATTTTTCCCATACCTGTGAGAGGATCGGAAATGTACAACAACAAATCGTCCATGTGAAGGGACACTCTATGATCCCCCCCCCCCCCCTCAATACCAATCATTTCCATTCTCCTAAGCGCAATGGCCAATGGTTCAATCGCTAGCGTGAATAATAGTGGAGTCAGTGGGCATCCCTATTTCGTGCCCCTGTGTAGTCGGAACTATTCTGAGCTCACAGCATTGGTCCAGACACTAGCCGCGGGGGGCATTCACCCAGCTTCGCCCAGGAAATACAAGTAGGACCAAACCCAAATTGCCCCAGGACCACTCCATACGATCAAAGGCCTTCTTCGCATCCATTAGCCCCGGCATCGGCTCCACAGAGGGCGTCACGACCACATCCAACAGCGCCCTGATGTTGGCCGACAGTTAGCGGCCCCTGACAAATCCTGTCTAGTTCTCAGAGATCACTTCTGGTAAGCACCCCTCCAAACTTTTCACCAGAACCTGAGTCAGTATTTTCACGTAGTGAAATAGGCCAAAGAGACCCACAACCCTTTGTCCTTTTTGGGGATTAGAGAAATTGAGGCCTGCTTCGGCGTGGCCGGCAGCGCCCTCCTCAGCAGAGAGTCGTTGAACATTCCCCGTAAGTGCAGCACCAACAAGGCAACGGCTGTTTGTAAAATTCCTCTGGAAAACCATCCAGCCACGGTGCCTTCCCAATACAGTCCATAACTTCCTCCAAACCCAACGGTGCGTCCATCCCCCCCTTCCTCACCCCGTCTCCCACTGGGAAGTCCAAACATTGCTCCATCTCTGAGCCACCCTCTGGCGATTCAGACTTGTACAGCCATCGAATAAATAACCTCAAAAGCTCCATCAATCTTGTCCGGGGCTAGTAACCAGCTCTACCCCCTCATCTATCTCCCGTGTGGCTGCCTGCCGTCTCAATTGGCGAGATAATAACCAACTCGCTTTATCACCGTTCTCATAAAATGTCCCTCACAAACGGCGAAGCTGGCACACCCCACGTTCCCCGTCGATTCAAACTCAAACATCACTTGTACCACTCTAACTTTTATATAAAAGCAGATTACTGAGGATGCTGGAATCTGAAACCCAAACAGAACATACTGGAGAATCGCCGCTGATATCTCTCTCCAGACGCTGTCAGACCTGCGGAGATTGTCCAGTATTTTCTGTTTGAGTTTCAGATTCCAGCATCCGCAGTGCTTTGCCTTGATATTAAAGTTAGAGTGGACTCTGGCTGGGATCATGTGACAGACAAAGCCTCAATTCAGATCAGACCAAAATGTGTAAGAGAAGAAGTAGACCAGACCATTCGGCTCATCTAGTCCGCCCCGCCATTCAATGAGATCATGACAGATCTGATGTGATAATTGTCAACTTTGCTTACTGTCTGAGCCCCATAACCTTTGATACTCTTGCTGATTAAAACTCTGTCTTTCTCAGCCTTAACATGCCTAATGGCCCATCCTTTGCAGTTCTCTGCGGTAAAGAATTCCACAGCTTCACTACACTCTGAGAGAGGAAATTCCTCTTCATCTCTGTTTTAAATGGGTGACCCCTGATGGAACCATCAATTCACCAGACACGTGTTTCCGATATGAATCTAGGCTTTAATTGACTTACTACAGAGTCAGCCTGTTACCCGTTGATGAACTCTTAGTGAACTGCAGGCTGACTCTGGACAAGGGTATTTATATAGCAGCACTAGGGGGAGGAGTCATGGGCGGAGCCAAGGGTGGAGCCCTGTACAAGCTCCTGAGCATTCCCAGAGCTACTCCCCCTAGTGGTCGGATAACGCTACTGCGCTTACAAAGACATAGTGTCAATTATCATATTACATTCACCACATTCACCCCCTGCAAAAAAATCAAGTCCGGCGGGGGTGGTGGCCTACAACGCAGTCTGTCCGGTGGTCGAACTGTCCGTTGTGATCTGCGGAGAACCGGGGTTGCAGCCTCTTGCGGTGGCTGGATGGGTGTTGTGTGCTGGGGTACGATGGGGGACTCCAGGGAGGGTTGTATCCGAGCTTCATACTCTCCTGGTTCGACCGGAGACTGGGGGCGCTGGGGGCTGGCTGGCGTGGGTGCACGGAACTGGTGGAGCAAGCTCGCCGGCTCGGGAGCGCGAGGGGACGGCAGCATGGGGTGTAGGGTGAGAGGTCCTTCTGTGGGGGTAGTGGGGGCGCTGGATCCGGCGGGTGCCAGGTCCCGGAGGGATACAGTGTCCTGACGGCCGTCAGGGAACTCGACGAATGCGTACTGGGGGTTGGAGTGGAGCAGGCGCACCTTCTCAACAAGGGGGTCGGTTTTGTGCGCCCTGACGTGTTTCCTCAGGAGTACCGGGCCCGGTGTCCTCAGCCATGCCGGAAGTGAGACCCCCATGGTAGTGCCCCTGGAAAAAATGAAGAGCCTCTCGTGAGGGGTCTGATTGGTCGCTGTACATAAGAGGGACCTAATAGCGTGAAGCGCGTCTGGGAGGACTTCCTGCCACTGGGAGACTTGGAGCTTTCTAGACCGGAGGGTCAGTAGGACGGTCTTCCAGACCGTCGCGTTCTCCCTCTCCACCTGCCCGTTCCCCCTGGGGTTGTAGCTGGTAGTCCTGCTCGAGGCAATGCCCTTGTCGAGCAGGTACTGACGCAGCTCGTCGCTCATGAAGGACGAACCCCGGTCGCCGTGTACGTAGCTGAGGAAACCAAACAGGGTGAAGATGCTATGCAGGGCCCTAATGACTGTGTGAGAGGTCATGTCGGGGCACAGGATAGCAAATGGGAAACGGGAGAACTCATCTACGACGTTTAAAAAGTAAACGTTCTTGTTAGTTGAAGGGAGTGGCCCTTTGAAATCGCGAGGCGTTCAAAGGGCCTAGAAGCCTTGACCAGGTGGGTTTGCACTCCGCACAGATCGGGCAGTCCCTGGTGACCGCTTTTACCTCCTCGTTGGAGAAAGGCAGGTTTCGGGCTCTGATGTAGTGGGCGAGTCGGGTGACCCCTGGGTGGCAGAGGCCATTGTGGATGACTTTCAATCGGTCAATCTGCGTGCTGGCGCATGTCCCACGGGATAGGGCATCTGGAGGCTTGTTGAGCTTCCCGGGTCGATACTTAATGTCGTAATTGTAGGTGGCGAGTTCGATCCTCCACCTCAGAATTTTGTTGTTTTGAATTTTGCCCCTTTGCGAGTTGTCGAACATGAAGGCAACCGATCTTTGGTCGGTGATGAGGGTGAACCTCCTACCTGCGAGGTAGTGCCTCCAGTAACGGATAGCCTCCACAATGGCTTGTGTTTCTTTCTCGACTGAGAAGTGTCGGAGTTCTGAAGCGGAGAGGGTTCGGGAGAAAAATGCGACTGGTCTCCCTGCCTGGTTTAGTGTGGCTGCAAGAGCTACCTCTGAGGCGTCTCTCTCAACCTGGAATGGAGTGGATTCATCCACCGCCCGCATGGCCGCTTTGGCGATGTCCTCCTTGATGCCGTCGAAGGCCTGGCGTGCCTCAGCTGACAGGGGAAATCGTGTGGTCCTAAAGAGTGGGCGGGCTTTGTCCGCATATTGAGGGACCCACTGGGCGTAGTAGGAAAAGAAACCCAAGCACTGTTTGAGGGCCTTGGGGCAATGGGGGAGGGGGAGGGCATACGGTCCGGGTCTGGGCCCAGGACTCCGTTTTCCACGACATAGCCAAGGATGGCTAGTCTGGATGTGCGGAAAACGCATTTCTCCTTGTTGTACGTGAGATTCAGTTTCTGTGCCGTCTGGAGAAAACGGTGGAGGTTGGTGTCGTGGTCCTGCTGGTCATGGCCGCAGATGGTGACATTGTCCAAGTACGGAAACGTGGCCCGCAGCCCGTACTGGTCCACCATTCGGTCCATTGCTCGTTGGAACACCGAGACCCCATTAGTGACGCCGAAAGGGACCCGGAGGAAATGGAAGAGGTGGCCATCGGCCTCGAATGCCGTGTAGTGGCGGTCCTCCGGGCGGATTGGGAGCTGGTGGTATGCAGACTTCAGATCCACCGTGGAAAAGAGCCGGTACTGGGCGATCTGGTTTACCATGTCTGCAATCCTGGGGAGGGGATACACGTCGAGGAGCGTAAATCTATTTATGGTCTGGCTATAGTCGACAACCATGCGGAATTTTTCCCCATGGTCTTAACGACCACCACCTGAGCTCTCCAGGGACTGTTACTGGCCTCTATAATCCCCTCACTGAGAAGCCTTCGGACCTCTGCTCTGATAAATACCCAATCCTGCAGACTATACCACCTGCTACGAGTGGCTATGGGTTTACAGTCCTTTGTGAGATTGGCAAAGAGAGGAGGGCGGGGATTCGCAGCGTAGCAAGGCTGCAGATAGTGAGTGGGGACAGGGGCCCTCCGAAGCTGAGGGTGAGGCTCTTGAGGTTGCATTGGAAGTCTAGGCCTAATAAGAGTGGCGCGCAGAGTTCGGGCAAAATGTAGAGTTTGAATTTTGAGTAGCTAGCGCCTCGGATTGTGAGTGTCGCGGCGGTGCGCCCCTGGATCTGGACCGAATGGGAGCCTGAAGCAAGCGAGATAGTTTGCTGCACGGGGAAAACGGGGAGCGAACAGCGTCTTACCAGGTCTGGATGTATGAAGCTCTCAGTGCTCCCGGAGTCGAAGAGGCATGGCATTTTGTACCCGTTGATATGGACCTCTGCCATCGAATTTCGCAGATGCTTCGGGCGTGATTGGTCCAGAGTGACTGCGCTGAGTTGCGGGTAGTCGGCGGCTCGATCAGCTGTGCTGGAGTGGCCCCGTGATGCCTGCCCTCTGAGTTCATAGTCGTATTCTTCCGATGAGTTGTCCGAGCGCGGAGATACAGGTCGGGCCCGTGGATCGTACGTGGCTGGAGGGGGCGGAGTCGGGGCATAGACCGCAGCGTTTCGTGCCCCGCAGGCCTGCGGGTGAGGGGAGCGATTACTTTGTGCCGCTGGGGAGTTGGAAGCTGGGGCCCTTTTAGCGAGGCACCCTCTTGCGTAGTGGCCTTTTCTCCCGCAGCTGCTGCAGGTCGCGTTGCGGGCCGGGCAGTGCTGCCGCGGGTGCTGGTTCTGGCCGCAGAAATGGCAGGTTGGAGCAGCATAGTGGCTGGCTGGGGCAGCATAGTGGCTGGCTGGGGCAGCATAGTGGCTGGCTGGGGCAGCATAGTGGCTGGCTGGGGCAGCATAGTGGCTGGCTGGGGCAGCATAGTGGCTGGCTGGAGCAGCATAGTGGCTGGCTGGGGCAGCATGGTGGCTGGCTGGAGCAGCATAGTGGCTGGGGCAGCATAGTGGCTGGCTGGGGCAGCATAGTGGCTGGCTGGAGCAGCATAGTGGCTGGGGCAGCATGGTGGCTGGCTGGAGCAGCATAGTGGCTGGGGCAGCATAGTGGCTGGCTGGGGCAGCATAGTGGCTGGCTGGAGCAGCATAGTGGCTGGGGCAGCATGGTGGCTGGCTGGGGCAGCATGGTGGCTGGCTGGAGCAGCATAGTGGCTGGCTGCAGCAGCCTGGTGGCTGGCTGGGGCAGCATAGTGGCTGGCTGGGGCAGCATAGTGGCTGGGGCAGCATGGTGGCTGGCTGGGGCAGCATAGTGGCTGGCTGGAGCAGCATAGTGGCTGGCTGGGGCAGCATGGTGGCTGGCTGGAGCAGCATAGTGGCTGGCTGGAGCAGCATGGTGGCTGGCTGGGGCAGCATGGTGGCTGGCTGGGGCAGCATAGTGGCTGGCTGGAGCAGCATAGTGGCTGGCTGGAGCAGCATAGTGGCTGGCTGGAGCAGAATGGTGGCTGGCTGGGGCAGCATAGTGGCTGGCTGGGGCAGCATAGTGGCTGGCTGGGGCAGCATGGTGGCTGGCTGGAGCAGCATAGTGGCTGGCTGGGGCAGCATAGTGGCTGGCTGGAGCAGCCTGGTGGCTGGCTGGGGCAGCATAGTGGCTGGCTGGAGCAGCATAGTGGCTGGCTGGAGCAGCCTGGTGGCTGGCTGGGGCAGCATAGTGGCTGGCTGGGGCAGCATAGTGGCTGGGGCAGCATGGTGGCTGGCTGGAGCAGCATAGTGGCTGGCTGGAGCAGCATGGTGGCTGGCTGGGGCAGCATAGTGGCTGGCTGGAGCAGCATAGTGGCTGGCTGGAGCAGCATAGTGGCTGGCTGGAGCAGAATGGTGGCTGGCTGGGGCAGCATAGTGGCTGGCTGGGGCAGCATGGTGGCTGGCTGGGGCAGCATGGTGGCTGGCTGGGGCAGCATAGTGGCTGGGGCAGCATGGTGGCTGGCTGGGGCAGCATAGTAGCTGGCTGGAGCAGCCTGGTGGCTGGCTGGAGCAGCCTGGTGGCTGGCTGGGGCAGCATAGTGGCTGGCTGGGGCAGCATAGTGGCTGGGGCAGCATAGTGGCTGGCTGGGGCAGCATGGTGGCTGGCTGGGGCAGCATGGTGGCTGGCTGGGGCAGCATAGTGGCTGGCTGGGGCAGCATAGTGGCTGGCTGGGGCAGCATGGTGGCTGGGGCAGCATAGTGGCTGGCTGGGGCAGCATGGTGGCTGGGGCAGCATAGTGGCTGGCTGGGGCAGCATGGTGGCTGGCTGGGGCAGCATAGTGGCTGGCTGGGGCAGCATAGTGGCTGGCTGGGGCAGCATAGTGGCTGGCTGGAGCAGCATAGTGGCTGGCTGGGGCAGCATAGTGGCTGGCTGGGGCAGCATAGTGGCTGGCTGGGGCAGCATGGTGGCTGGGGCAGCATAGTGGCTGGCTGGGGCAGCATGGTGGCTGGAGCAGAATGGTGGCTGGCTGGGGCAGCATGGTGGCTGGGGCAGCATAGTGGCTGGCTGGGGCAGCATAGTGGCTGGCTGGAGCAGCATAGTGGCTGGCTGGGGCAGCATGGTGGCTGGCTGGGGCAGCATGGTGGCTGGCTGGGGCAGCATAGTGGCTGGCTGGGGCAGCATAGTGGCTGGCTGGGGCAGCATGGTGGCTGGGGCAGCATAGTGGCTGGCTGGGGCAGCATGGTGGCTGGAGCAGAATGGTGGCTGGCTGGGGCAGCATAGTGGCTGGCTGGGGCAGCATGGTGGCTGGCTGGAGCAGCATAGTGGCTGGCTGGGGCAGCATAGTGGCTGGCTGGAGCAGCCTGGTGGCTGGCTGGAGCAGCATAGTGGCTGGCTGGGGCAGCATGGTGGCTGGCTGGAGCAGCATAGTGGCTGGGGCAGCATGGTGGCTGGCTGGAGCAGCCTGGTGGCTGGCTGGAGCAGCATAGTGGCTGGCTGGAGCAGCATGGTGGCTGGCTGGAGCAGCATATTGGCTGGGGCAGCATAGTGGCTGGCTGGAGCAGCCTGGTGGCTGGCTGGAGCAGCATAGTGGCTGGCTGGAGCAGCATGGTGGCTGGCTGGAGCAGCATAGTGGCTGGGGCAGCATGGTGGCTGGCTGGAGCAGCATGGTGGCTGGCTGGGGCAGCATGGTGGCTGGCTGGGGCAGCATAGTGGCTGGCTGGAGCAGCATAGTGGCTGGCTGGGGCAGCATAGTGGCTGGCTGGAGCAGCATGGTGGCTGGCTGGGGCAGCATAGTGGCTGGCTGGAGCAGCATAGTGGCTGGCTGGGGCAGCATAGTGGCTGGCTGGGGCAGCATAGTGGCTGGCTGGAGCAGCCTGGTGGCTGGCTGGGGCAGCATAGTGGCTGGCTGGAGCAGCATAGTGGCTGGCTGGAGCAGCATAGTGGCTGGCTGGGGCAGCATAGTGGCTGGCTGGAGCAGCCTGGTGGCTGGCTGGAGCAGCATAGTGGCTGGCTGGGGCAGCATAGTGGCTGGCTGGGGCAGCATAGTGGCTGGCTGGGGCAGCATAGTGGCTGGCTGGGGCAGCATGGTGGCTGGCTGGGGCAGCATAGTGGCTGGCTGGGGCAGCATAGTGGCTGGCTGGAGCAGCATAGTGGCTGGCTGGGGCAGCATAGTGGCTGGCTGGGGCAGCATAGTGGCTGGCTGGAGCAGCATAGTGGCTGGCTGGAGCAGCATAGTGGCTGGCTGGGGCAGCATGGTGGCTGGGGCAGCATGGTGGCTGGCTGGGGCAGCATAGTGGCTGGCTGGAGCAGCATAGTGGCTGGCTGGGGCAGCATAGTGGCTGGCTGGGGCAGCATGGTGGCTGGCTGGAGCAGCATAGTGGCTGGCTGGAGCAGCATAGTGGCTGGCTGGAGCAGCATAGTGGCTGGCTGGGGCAGCATGGTGGCTGGCTGGAGCAGCATAGTGGCTGGCTGGAGCAGCATAGTGGCTGGCTGGGGCAGCATAGTGGCTGGCTGGGGCAGCATAGTGGCTGGCTGGGGCAGCATAGTGGCTGGCTGGAGCAGCATAGTGGCTGGCTGGAGCAGCCTGGTGCCTGGCTGGAGCAGCATAGTGGCTGGCTGGGGCAGCATAGTGGCTGGCTGGGGCAGCCTGGTGGCTGGCTGGAGCAGCATGGTGGCTGGCTGGGGCAGCATAGTGGCTGGCTGGGGCAGCATAGTGGCTGGGGCAGCATAGTGGCTGGCTGGGGCAGCCTGGTGGCTGGCTGGAGCAGCATGGTGGCTGGCTGGGGCAGCATGGTGGCAGGCTGGAGCAGCATAGTGGCTGGCTGGAGCAGCATAGTGGCTGGCTGGGGCAGCATGGTGGCTGGCTGGGGCAGCATAGTGGCTGGCTGGGGCAGCATGGTGGCTGGCTGGAGCAGCATAGTGGCTGGGGCAGCATGGTGGCTGGCTGGGGCAGCATGGTGGCTGGCTGGGGCAGCATAGTGGCTGGAGCAGCATAGTGGCTGGCTGGGGCAGCATGGTGGCTGGCTGGGGCAGCATGGTGGCTGGCTGGGGCAGCATAGTGGCTGGCTGGGGCAGCCTGGTGGCTGGCTGGGGCAGCATAGTGGCTGGCTGGGGCAGCATAGTGGCTGGCTGGGGCAGCATAGTGGCTGGCTGGAGCAGCATGGTGGCTGGCTGGGGCAGCATGGTGGCTGGGGCAGCATAGTGGCTGGCTGGAGCAGCATAGTGGCTGGCTGGAGCAGCATAGTGGCTGGCTGGGGCAGCATAGTGGCTGGCTGGGGCAGCATGGTGGCTGGCTGGGGCAGCATAGTGGCTGGCTGGGCAGCATGGTGGCTGGCTGGGGCAGCATGGTGGCTGGCTGGGGCAGCATAGTGGCTGGCTGGGGCAGCATAGTGGCTGGCTGGGGCAGCATAGTGGCTGGTTGGAGCAGCATGGTGGCTGGCTGGGGCAGCATGGTGGCTGGCTGGGGCAGCATGGTGGCTGGGCGGCCACGTAGCACAGGCCTGGGGAAGTTGCTGGTCGGGGGCCCATGATTGGGTCGCGGGATCTGCGGGAAACGAGTTAAGGCTGCGGAAGGAGACCTCCATCGTGGTAGCAGCTTCCAAAGTAGTTTCTAAGTCTTGGGCCCCCTTTTCCAGCAATTGTTGGCGCACATAATTAGACCTGAGGCCCACTACAAAAACATCGCGTACAGCAAGTTCTCTGTGTTCCGCTTGATAATTACAGTCATTGGACAAATGATTGAGTTCATTTAGAAATTCGGCGAGTGATTCTGTAGGCCGCTGGCGACGAGTCGTGAACACATGGCGAGCGTAAACTTCATTAATGGGCCTTACATATACCTTATCGAGTATCGCTAGCGCTGCAGTATATGAACCGGCCGAGTTTAGTTGAGTAGAGATTCGGTGGCTCACCCTCACGTGCAGTAGACTCAACTTCTGTTCCTCTGTCGTTTCGGCTGTGCTCGCTTCTGCCAGGTAGGCCTTGAAGCACCGCAGCCAGTGGGAGAAGATTTCTTTAGCCTCTGCATCCTGTGGGTCGTGTTCCAGGCGTCCAGGCTTGAGGGCTGATTCCATGATCGATCTTGACTGTTCTTAAGTCGATTAAATTGATGGAACCATCAATTCACCAGACACGTGTTTCCGATATGAATCTAGGCTTTAATCGACTTACTACAGAGCCAGCCTGTTACCCGTTGATGAACTCTCAGTGAACTGCAGGCTGACTCTGGACAAGGGCATTTATACAGCAGCACTAGGGGGAGGAGTCATGGGCAGAGCCAAGGGTGGAGCCCTGTACAAGCTCCTGAGCATTCCCAGAGCTACTCCCCCTAGTGGTCGGATAACGCTACTGCGCTTACAAAGACATAGTGTGAATTATCATATTACATTCACCACATTTACTCTGAGATTATGTCCTCTGGTCCCAAGCTCTCCCACAAGGGGAAACCCTCTCAGCATCTTCCCTGTCAAGCCCCCAGAGAATCCTATACATCTCAATAAGGTAATCTCTTATCCTTCTAAACTCCAATGAGTACAGGCCCAACCTACTCAACCTCTCCTCATTAGAAAATCCCTCCATACCCGGCATCGACCTAGTGAACCTCCTCTGGACTGCCTCCAATTTATTTTTCCTTAAAATTGTTCTCAGTATTCTAGGTGTGGTCTAACTAATGCTTTGTATAGTCTTCCGGGGGTGGCAATGTGGAGCTAAGCCACACGTTCGGCAGCTTCCGCTAATTTAGGACTTTGGGGCTCTTTTAAGAGCCCGCAACGGCGTTTTTTCAACTTTCCCCTGGGGGGGAAACACAGCCAGTGTGCCCAGCAGCCAATGGATGGACTGGACCCGCAGTGGAGCGGTCCAAAGGTCGATTCTTCCACAGAGAAAGGCGAGAGGCAGGAAAAACAAAATGGCGGCAGGCGGGGAAGCAGCGTGGCAGCTGTGGGCGCGGGAGCAGCAGGAGCTGCTTCAGCGCTCCTTCAGGGAGCTCAATGCTGAGATTTTGGAGCCATTTAAGGCCTCGCTGGACAAGCTGGCAGCGACTCAGACAGCTCAGGCCGTGGAGGTTCGGAAGCTGCAGCACAAGGTCTCAGAGAATGAGGATGAGCTTCTGGGCCTGGCAGTGAAAGTGGAGACACACGAGGGACTGCATAAGAAATGGCAAGATAGGATGGAGGAGATGGAGAACCGCTCCGGCCGGAAGAATCTGCGGATTCTGATCCTCGCAGAGGGGCTAGAGGGCTCGGATCTGGCGGCCTACGTGGTCCTCATGTTAAACACGTTGATGGGTGCGGGGTCATTTAACGGGCCCCTGGAGCTGGAGGGCGCCTACCGAGTGTCGCAGCGGAAACCTAAACCGAACGAGCCGCCCAGGGTGGTGCTGGTCCGTTTTCTCCGCATGGTTGACCGGGAGTGCGTGTTGAGGTGGGCGAAGAAGGAGAGGAGTAGCAGGTGGGAGAACACGGAAGTTCGGATCTTTCAGGACTGGAGTGCGGAGGTGGCGAAGAGAAGAGCCGGCTTCAACCGAGCGAAGGGAGTGCTCCATAGGAAGGGGGTAAAGTTTGGCCTTCTACAGCTGGCTCGCCTCTGGGTCACGTACAAGGACCGCCAGCTCTATTTTGACTCTCCGAAGGAGGCCTGGGCTTTTGTCCAGGCTGAGAACTTGGACTCAAACTGAGGATTGGGGGGGCCGAAGAGAAATGTACATTGCTTGAAGGCTTTGCCTTCCTGGGTATCCTTTTGCTGATTTTGGCTGTGTTTACTAATGGTTGTTTCATGTTTGTTTTTTGCTCTTTTCGCTATTTTGGCTATTGTCATCTGTGTTCTTTTGGGGGGGGGGGGGTTTCTGGTTTTGGGGCTGTTGGTTATTTATCGGGGTACTTTTCTTTGTTTTTTCCACTGGTGGGTTGGGGAGTAGGCTGGGGCCCCGATGGGTCATGTGCAGGCCTCTTTCCCGCGTGTCGGCCCGGGGGGCGGGCTCGGGTTGGAAGTGCGGGCTTTCTTCCCACGCTGGAGGAATTGGGGGCAGGGCTGGCACTGATAGGGAGGGATTGGTGACGGTGTTTCACCGGGGGGGGAGGGGGGGGGGAGGGTTATGGCTACAGCGGGAGGGGCGGGGTCAGCAGAAGTCAGCTGACTCACGGAAGTATAATGTTGGGGGTAACGCAGATAGGGGAGGCCCTAGCTTTGGGGGGGAGGTGGGGGGCTTGGGGGGAGGAGGCGGTGGGGGGGTGCCGGGTTGTTGCTGCAGGGACTGTGAGGGAAGGGATGGCGAGGGGGGGATTGGGTGGGGGGTCTGCCACCGTGGGAAGCAGGCCTGGGGGTTTCCCTGGGCTCGTGGTGGGTTGAGGAAGGGGTATGGCTGACAGGTGCAGAGGGAAGGGGACGGCCCCCCCGGGTTCGGTTGGTTACATGGAATGTGAGGGGGCTGAATGGTCCAGTGAAGCGGTCTCAGATAGAGAGAGATAGAGAAATACAGCACAGAACAGCCCACGATGTTGTGCCGAACTTTTGTCCTAGGTTAATCATAGGATTTTGGACACTAAGGGCAATTTTTCATGGCCAATCCACCCAACCTGCACACCTTTGGACTGTGGGAGGAAACCGGAGCACCCGGAGGAAACCCACGCACACACAGGGAGGATGTGCAGACTCCACACAGACAGTGACCCAGCCGGGAACCGAACCTGGGACCCTGGAGCTGTGAAGCAATTGTGCTATCCACAATGCTACTGTGCTGCCCTTAAGAAGTTAACCTACACTCCATTATTCTACCCTAATCCATGTACCTATCCAATAGCCGCATGAAGGTCCCTAACATTTCCGACTCAACTACTTCCACAGGCAGTGCATTCCATGCCCCCACTACTCTCTGGATAAAGAACCTACCTCTGACATCCCCCCTATATCTTCCACCATTTATCTTAAATTTATGTCCCCTTGTAATGGTTTGTTCCACCCGGGGAAAAAGTCTCTGACTGTCTACTCTATCTATTCCCCTGATCATCTTATAAACCTCTATCAAGTCGCCCCTCATCCTTCTCCGTTCTAATGAGAAAAGGCCTAGCACCCTCAACCTTTCCTCGTATGACCTACTCAGGTGTTGGCTCACTAGAGGGGGCTGGGAGCGGATGTGGCTATGCTCCAGGAGACACACCTCAGGGTTACGGATCAGGTGAGGTTACGAAAAAGTTGGGTGGGACAGGTGTTCCACTCGGGGCTTGATGCAAAGAACCGTGGGGTGGCAATTTTGGTGGGCAAGAGCCTATCGTTCGTCGCATCCAAAGTGGTGGCAGACTCTGCAGGACGATATGTGATGGTGAGTGGGAGACTTCAGGGGGAGCAAGTGGTCTTGGTCAATGTCTACGTCCCCAACTGGGACGATGCGGGCTTCATGCGGCGTATGCTGGGCCTGATCCCGGACCTGGAGACAGGAGGATTGATTATTGGTGGGGACTTTAACACGGTGCTGGATCCGGCTCTGGATCGTTCGAAGTCCAGGACGGGCAGGAGGCCGGCAACGGCCTCGGTGCTGAGGGGGTTTATGGACCAGATGGGGAGGGGTGGACCCTTGGAGATTTTTGGAACCGGGGGGGTAGGGAGTTCTCCTTTTTCTCCCATGTTCACAAGGCGTACTCCCGGATTAACTTCTTCGTGCTTAGCAGGGCGTTGATCCCGAGAGTGGTGGAGGCGGAGTATTCGGCGATAGCTATCTCTGATCATGCCCCACATTCGGTAGATTTGGAGCTGGGTGAGGGGAAGGATCAGCGACCGATGTGCAGGTTGGATGTGGGGCGTCTGGCAGAAGAGGAAGTGTGTGAACGGATCCGTAGGGATTTAGAGAGGTATTTGGAAACTAATGATAACGGGGAGGTACCGGTTGGGATGGTTTGGGAAGCACTAAAGGCAGTAGTCAGAGGGGAGTTGATATCCATCTGGGCGCACAGGGAGAGGAGGGAGAGGGTCGAGAAGGAGAGGCTGGTGGCAGAGATGGTCAGGGTGGATAGGAGGTATGCGGACAACCCGGAGGAGGGGCTTCTGAGGAAGCGGCGCAGTCTCCAGGTGGAATTTGATGTTTTGGCCACCCGTAAGGCGGAGGCGCAGTGGAGGAGGGCACAGGGGGCGGCGTACGAACACGGGGAGAAGGCGAGTCGGATGTTGGCCCACCAGCTCCGGAAGCGGGAGGCGGCTAGGGAAATTGGGGGAGCCACGGATGTAGATGGGAACCTAGTGCGAGGTGGAAAAGACATCAACGGGGTGTTCAGATCCTTCGATGAGGGGCTGTACCGGGCAGTTCCCCCCGGGGAAGCAGGCGGGATGGACCGCTTTTTGGATAAGCTGGAGTTCCCAAGAGTAGGGGACGAGCGGGTGGAGGGTTTGGGGGCCCCAATTGAGCTGGAGGAGCTGGTGGCGGCATTGGGCAGCATGCAGACAGGGAAAATGCCGGGGCCGGATGGGTTCCCGGTGGAATTTTACAAGAAATTTATAGATCTGCTGGGCCAGCTGCTGATGAGAACCCTGAATGAGGCTAAGGAGGGGGGGGGGCTCTGCCCCCGACGATGTCCAGGGCGATTATTTCTTTGCTCCTGAAGCTGGACAAGGACCCCCTTCAGTGCGGTTCCTATCGGCCGATCTCGCTCCTCAACGTAGATGTCAAGTTGTTGGCAAAGGTGCTGTCCAGGAGGGTGGAGGATGTGGTCCCAACGGTGATTCATGAGGATCAAACGGGGTTTGTAAAGGGGAGACAATTGAATGCCAGGTGGCTGGGGAGTCAGAAATAGTGGCGTCCATGGATGCGGAGAAAGCTTTTGATAGGGTGGAGTGGAGCTACCTGTGGGAGGTGTTGCAGAGGTTTGGGTTTGGCGAAGGGTTCATCAGCTGGGTGAGGCTACTGTACAGCTCCCCGGTGGCGAGTGCAGTGACGAACGGGAGGCGGTCAGAGGACTTTCGACTTTCCAGAGGGACGAGACAGAGGTGCCCCTTGTCTCCCCTGCTTTTCGTGTTAGCAATTGAGCCCCTTGGCTATGGCACTGAGGGACTCGAAGAGTTGGAGGGGGATTGTGCGGTGTAGCGCTAACAATTATACTCAAAGCCGAGAGACTGGTTCAATAGAGGCTTTATTGTTGTGCGATGTTGTCCCTCCATCTGCAACTGTAGACTGAGGGTCTGAGCAGCTCTCATACATTTATACATAAGCTCCCTGTGGGCGGAGCTAGCCGGCAGGGGCTTACCGGAGGAACCTGTATTACAGGTACAGGCATACATCCCCCTACTGCAGTACACATAACTACAGTGGTTATCTCACCACATGCGGGGGGGGGGGGGGGGGGGGGGGGGAACACTGGCTGTCACTATATACGGATGGTCTGCAGTTGTATGTCGCGGACCCGGTTGAGGGACTCCCAGAGGTGCTGAAGATACTAGAGGAGTTTGGGGACTTTTCGGGATATAAGCTCAATGTGGGGAAGAGTGAGTTGTTTGTCCTGCACCCGGGGGGTCAGGAGAAGGAGATAGGGGAACTCCCATTGAAGAGGGGTGAGAAGAGTTTCAGGTATCTGGGGGTCCACGTGGCTAGGACCTGGGGGGCTATGCATAGGCTAAATGTTTCGAGGCCGGTGGGGCAGATGGAGGAGGAGTTCAGGAGGTGGGATGCGCTGCCGCTCTCGCTGGCGGGCAGGGTCCAGTCGGTTAAAATGACGGTGCTCCCGAGGTTTTTGTTCCTTTTCCAGTGCATCCCCATGCTGATCCTGAAGGCTTTCTTCAGAAGGGTCAACAAGTCGATTTTGGGGTTTGTGTGGGCGGGGAAGGCCCCGAGAGTAAGGAGGGTATTTTTGGAGCGAAGAAGGGAGGTAGGGGGCCTGGCGCTGCCCAACCTATGTGGATATTATTGGGCAGCGAACATAGCGATGATTCGTAGGTGGGTGACGGAAGGGGAGGGTGACGCATGGAGAAGAGTGGAGGCGGCGTCCTGTGCGGGTACGAGTCTGGAGTCTTTGGTGACGGCCCCACTCCTGCACCCCCCCGGCAAAGTACTCTTCGAGTCCGGTGGGCGTTGGGTCCCTTAAAATTTGGGGGCAGTGGAGGCGGCATAGGGGGGAAGTGAAGGCCTCGGTTTGGGCCCTGATACGAGGCAATCACCGTTTTGCGCCAGGGAGAATGGATGGGGGATTTGGGAGTTGGCACAGGGCAGGCGTCAGACAGTTTGGGGACCTCTTCCTGAACGGAAAGTTCACGACTCTGGAGGAGCTGGTGGGGAAGTGGAACCTCCCCCCTGGGAACGCTTTTAGGTGTATGCAGGTCAGGGACTTTGTTAAGAGGCAGGTGGAGGCGTTTCCGTGGCTGCCGCCAAGGGGGGTGCAGGACAGGCTGCTTTCGGGGACGTGGGTGGGGGAAGGGAAGATCTCGGCTATTTACCAACTGATGCAGGAGGAGGAGGAGGCCTCAGTAGATGAGCTCAAAGTGAAATGGGGGGAAGAGCTAGGGGAAGAGATTGAGGATGGGACGTGGTCGGACGCCCTGGAGAGGGTGAATTCTTCCTCCTCTTGCACACAGCTCAGCCTAATCCAGCTGGAGGTGCTGCACAGGGCTCATATGACGGGGGCTAGGATGAGCCGGTTTTTCGGAGGAGAGGACACGTGTGACAGGTGCTTGGGCGGCCCAGCAAACCACACCCATATGTTTTGGGCATGTCCGGCACTGGAGGGGTTTTGGAAGGGGGTGGCGGGGATTTTGTCAGAAGTGGTTGGGTCTAGGGTCAGGCCGGGCTGGGGGCTTGCGATCTTTGGGGTAGCTTCAGAGCCGGGAGTGAAGGAGGCGAGAGAGGCCGGCATTCTGGCCTTTGCGTCTCTAGTAGCCCGGCGCAGGATTCTGTTACAGTGGAGGGATACGCGGCCCCCCTAGTCCGGAGACCTGGGTCAACGACATGGCCGGGTTCATTAAGTTGGAGAGGATGAAATTTGCCCTGAGGGGGTCGGTACAGGGGTTCTTTCGGCGGTGGCAGCCCTTTCTCGAGTTCCTGTCGAAGGGGTAGAGAGGGATCGGTCTCTGCAGCAACCTGGGGGGGGGGGGGGGGGGGGGGGCAGGGAGGGGTGGGTTTGGGGATGGTCGGGAGGTTGGATTTTGCAGCGTTGGGTTTGTTCTGTTCTTTTTTTTGTATAACCATTTGCTATTTGTTACTATTTATTTTGAGGGGGGGGGTGAGTTCTGCTCTAGCTTCGGTGTGGAAGCACGATATGTATGTTTTAATTTGCGGGAAAAATTTGTTATTGTTATTAGAAAACCTGAATAAAAATTATTTTTAAAAAAACAAAAAACTAATGCTTTGTATAGTTTTAGCAAGGCTTCATTTATTTTTATACTCCATTCCCTTTGAAATACAGGCCAACATTCCATTTGCCTTCCCTATTACCTGCTGAACCCGCATGCTAGCTTTTTGTGATTTATGTTACAGGTTAAGAAAATGAGGCAGAAATATAATTGAAACAAATGTCTGCGGTTCACAACTCTTCTCCTCAATAATTTGGTGTCAAAATAGGGTTGAGGGCAGCACGGTGGCGCAGTGGTTAGCACTGCTGCCTCACGGCGCTGAGGTCCCAGGTTTGATCCCGGCTCTGAGCCACTGTCCGTGTGGAGTTTGCACATTCTCCCCGTGTTTGCGTGGGTTTCGCCCCCACAACCCAAAGATGTGCAGGGTAGGTGGATTGAACATGCAAAATTGCCCCTCAATTGGAAAAAATGAATTGGGTACTCTAAATTTATAAAAAAAAATAGGGTTGTCAACTCTGGATGGATACATTCCAGGAGATGTAGTCACATGATCTTCTACCTTCAACTGCTCCTCCTTCAGACGCTTGTCATTGGTGCCCCAAAATGTCAATCATCAAGGAACCTCTGCCTCTCAAGGCCTGGTCCTGGTCTTTGACTTCTGAAAATTTATTTGGACCCCTTGTTTCCAATCGTGCATTTATTAAGTTCCTGCCCCTTTAGGGGTACACTTATTCACAGCCTGCTACTTTAAGAGTGGATTGAAAACTGCTTACCCCTTTAAGGATGTATTTATTCACTGCCAGCCGCTCTAAGAATATGTTTGCATTGTTTATGTTGGTTTAAGAGGGCACGGAACTGGACTAGCAATATCAATACTCTGGCTACCAGAGCAAGTCAAAGGCTAGGAATCCTACGGCAAGTAGGGGCTGGGTTAGCACAGGGCTAAAGAATTGGCTTTTAAAGCAGACCAAGGCAGGCCAGCAGCACGGTTCAATTCCCGTACCAGCCTCCCCGAACAGGCGCCGGAATGTGGCGACTAGGGGCTTTGCACAGTAACT
Source organism: Scyliorhinus canicula (assembly GCF_902713615.1). Lineage (NCBI taxonomy): Eukaryota > Metazoa > Chordata > Chondrichthyes > Carcharhiniformes > Scyliorhinidae > Scyliorhinus > Scyliorhinus canicula. The sequence continues at coordinate 16,244,302 of NC_052151.1, read as the reverse complement.
TCATTGAAGCCTACTTGTGACAATAAGTGATTATCATTTTCATTTCAAGTAACTCACTTCCTGACCTCCCCCCAAAGCCTGTCCACCATCTTCAAGACACAAGTCAGGAGTGTAATGGAATACTCTCCACTTGCCTGGATGAGTGCAGCTCTAACAACATTCAAGAAGCTCGACACCATCCAGGACAAAGCAGCCCGCTTGATTGCTCCCCCTTCCGCAAACATCCAAACCCTCCACCATCAACGAACAGTGGCAGCCGTGTGTACCATCTACAAGATGCACTGCAGTAAACCAAGGTTCCTTAGGCAGCACCTTCCAAACCCACGACCACTACCATTTAGAAGGATATGAATAGCAGATTCCTGGGAACTCCACCACCTAGAAGTTCCCCTCCAAGTCACTCACCACCCTGTGATGGAAATATATCGGCGTTCCTTCACTGTCGCTGGGACAAAATCCTGGAACTCCCTCCCTAACAGCACAGTGGGTGTACCTACACCTCGGGGACTGCAGCGTTCAAGAAGGAAACTCACCACCACCTTCTGAAGGGCAACTAGGGATGGGCAATAAATGCTGCCCTAACCAGGAACACCCACATCCCATAAATGAATCACAGCTTCCGAAGTCAGATCGGCCTTCCTGAAAGTGAACCCACGGAAGGCGACGGGCCCGGATGGGATCCCTGGTCGTGCACTCAGAGCCTGCACGGACCAACTGGTAGAGGTAATCACAGACATCTTTAACCTGTCCCTACCCCACTCCGAGGTCCCCACCTGCTTCAAGAAGACCACCATCATACCGGTACCAAAGAAGAACCAGGCAACGTGCCTCAATGACTACCGTCCGGTGGCCCTGACGTCAGTTGTAATGAAGTGCTTCGAGAGGCTGATCATGAAGCGCATCACCTCCATACTCCCGGAACGCCTTGACCCACTTCAATTCGCATACCGTCGCAACCGGTCCACATCAGACGCCATTTCCCTGGCCCTACTCTCATCCCTACAGCATCTCGACAACAAGGACTCCTACATCAGACTCTTATTTATTGACTACAGTTCCGCCTTCAACACCATAATCCCAGCCAAGCTCATATCAAAGCTCCAAAACCTAGGACTTGGCTCTCCACTCTGCAACTGGATGCTTGACTTTCTGACCAACAGACCACAATCAGTAAGAATGAACACCAACACCTCCTCCACAATAGTCCTCAATACCGGTGCCCCGCAAGGCTGCGTACTTAGCCCCCTACTCTACTCCCTGTACACACACGACTGCGTGGCAAAACTTGGTTCCAACTCCATCTACAAGTTTGCTGATGATATGACCATAGTGGGCGGGATCTCGAACAACGACGAGTCTGAATACAGGAGGGAGATAGAGAACCTAGTGGAGTGGTGTAACGACAACAATCTCGCCCTCAATGCCAGCAAAACTGAAGAGCTGGTCATTGACTTCAGGAAGCAAAGTACTGTACACACCCCTGTCAGCATCAATGGAGCCGAGGTGGAGATGGTTAGCAGTTTCAAATTCCAAGGGGTACACATCTCCAAAAATCTGTCCTGGTCCACTCACGTTGACGCTACCCCCAAGAAAGCACAACAGCGCCTATACTTCCTCAAGAAACTAAGGAAATTCGGCATGTCCACATTAACCCATACCAACTTTTACAGATGCACTATAGAAAGCATCCTATCGGGTTGCATCACAGCCTGGTATGGCAACTGCTCGGCCCAGGACCGCAAGGAACTTCAGAGAGTCGTGAATATCGCCCAGTCCATCATACGAACCTGCCTCCCATCCATGGACTCCATCTACACCTCCCGCTGCCTGGAGAAAGCGGGCAGCGTAATCAAGGATCCCTCCCACCCGGCTTACTCATTTTTCCAACTTCTTCCATCGGGCAGGAGATACAGAAGTCTGAGAACACGCACAAACAGACTCAAAAACAACTCCTTCCCCACTGTCACCAGACTCCTAAATGACCCTCTTATTGACTGACCTCATTAACACTACACCCTGCATACTTCATCCGATGCCAGTGCTTATGTAGTTACATTGTATATCTTGTGTTGCCCTATTATGTATTTTCTTGAATTTTGTTTAATTCCCTTTTCTTCCCATGTACTTAATGATCTGTTGAGCTGCTCACAGAAAAATACTTTTCACTGTACCTCGGTACACGTGATAATAAACAAATCCAATCCAATTTTTAAAAATCCTGTTTACTCCTTTAAAGGTGCATTTAATCTCTGCTTATCTCTTTAAGAGTTCTTCATTCATCTGCCTGCCATTTTACACGTGTTTTTATTTTCTTCCTGTTGTTTAAAGGTGCATTTATTCTCTGCCTGCCCCTTTAAGGATGTATTTATCCTTTGCCTGCTCCTTTAATGTGCCTCTTTAAGGGCGGATTTATCCTCTGGCTGTCCCTTTAAGTGTATAGGTATCCTCTGTCTGCCTCTTTAAAGGCGTATTGATGCTCTGTCTTCCCCTTTAAGTGTGTATTTAATCCTCGGCCTGTCCCTTTAAGTGTGTGTCTGCGCCCAGCCCGTCCCATCCAGGCAGCTCGGCTCCGCCCGGCGGTAGCAGCAGGAGTTGTTTCTGCAGCTCGAGCGCAGAGAGCGGGGCTGATAGCCGGAGCCCCGACATGGAGGAGTCGGTCAGTGTGACGGGGCTGTCCTCCAGCCGAGGGGTAGTTATCCAGGTTCGGGAGAAGAAGAGCTGTCTGCGAGCAGCCATCCCCTACATGCCTTTCCCACTGGCTGTCTTCTGTCTCTTCCTCAACACCTTCATCCCAGGACTGGGTAAGGGCCCTTTAAATCCACAGGACATCGAGAAATATAACTAATAACAGAGCTTGAAAACTCTCTAATATGTGTCTCACTCTCCAATATATGTTTACCTATTTTCACATACATTAATGTGTATATATTACATGTGTTTCTATGCATCTCATGTATATGTCTATTCCCTCTGATGTATATACTTATTTAATATGTATATTTTTCTGATATGTATGTTTGATATGTCATGTGTGTATATGTGTGTCTCTTGCATGTATGTCTCTCTTTACATGCTCTCCAATATATATGTTTATCTCTAATAAAAATCTTCCCCTCTCTATGTCTGTTCCTCTCTCTTTAATGTGCTCCTGATTGATGTTATCATCGAATATTTAGGAATATATCTAACAAAGTTGCTATCCTCCTGTTAATTTGAGTTTGTGAAAAACTACTCGAAGCCTGTTTGCTCTTAATTCCACCCTCTGGAACCAGCTCCTGTGTCTCATTTTTATTTTCGAATAACTCCTCAATTCATTTGAGAATCCAGGCGATGTTGATTTGAAGTGAGTTGTGTGTAGTCTTATTCAGACAGTTGGATGATTTCTCCCCCACCACCCCTCTCTCTGTTGAATCAACGTTTCACTCTCTCTGCTGTTCGAAAAGGAGGTTGCTATATATTTTTTTGATTTATTGGCTCCATTACTAAGCTTTTCCCCCTCCTATCAGAGGCTTTCGCAGTAACATTGGATGTACTCCACCTGTCTCATCTCTCCCCAGTTAGCAATAAAATAGAACATTTAAAAGGGACTGGTCACATCTCCCCCGTGTCTGCGTGGGTTGGAAACATTTTTCAAAAAGGGACCGGTCTTTCAGACCATCACATTTATTTTACTCTTGTTGGTACAGCTTTCGTATGCGATTTCCATTGGCAGTGTTCTACAGGAGTGACACAATGGAGACTGTGGGACACGAGCTAGCTGCCCCCTTTGCCGCGGGTGCAAGTCCGGTGATGGCCGCCAAATCTTGCGAGCAGCTGAAAGTGGGATTTGTGCTGGCATGGTCTCAGTATGAGGCCCCCAACCCCTTCTGGGTGTGACGCTGATTTCCAAGAATGAACATACATTTTAATATAATTAAAAGGCTTAATGTGGCAGCTACTGCCCTTCAGCGTATACTCTTTTTTTTTGTTTCCCCCCCCCCCCACCCCCCCCCCCCCCCCCCCCCCCCCCCCCCACCCGGATCCAGCGGTGTGACATCACACCGCCGTTAAACACTACAGATTTTCAAACGCGAAAGCCGGTCGTGATGACCGCCTGGGGCACAGAGGATTCCGGAGGAACCGGAGATTGAGGGACAAGGCTGAACATTATTCCCTGGCAGTGCTATGGGGGCAGTGCCAAGGGGGGCATCAAGGGGGCAGAGCCGAGGGGGCTCTGGTGGGGCTAACCAACCTCCATTTGGGGACATTTCCGCATATGTGGGGGGCCCTGTGTGGGGGGCCCTGTGTGGGGGCTGGAGCCCGTTACTGCCATGGTGATGGGGTGAGAGAGTGCTTCCCAATACTGGTGTGGTGGGGTTAGGTCATCCCGATACTTGTGGGGGGGGGGCGCCCATCTCGATGGGTGGGTGGGGGGGCGCCCATCTCGATGGGTGGGTGGGGGGGCGCCCATCTCGATGGGTGGGTGGGGGGGCGCCCATCTCGATGGGTGGGGGAGGGCTCCCGTCTCTGTTGGGGGGGGGGGGGGACTCCTGTTTTTGTGGGTGGGTTGGGGAACCGTGCTTTACATGCTGATCTTTAGAGATGGTGCTTTGATCTCTGCGGAGCCGGCCTTGCCAGCTCTATCACGTCCTGCCTAGCCAGAGTGACAGTGTAAACCACAAAACCGGGTCTGACAGCTTGGCTGTGTTTCTGGAGAGAAACACACTGGTTTTCAGTCAGTGTCTGACACTGGGACTAATTCCGCCCGATGTGCTACACACGCATTCTCACTGCCTCCCCTTTTCTCTGCGTCTCCCCTCCAGCTCCCTCCCTCGTCCTCCCCTCCTCTCCTGTCTCTTTCACTCTCACTCCTTCTCTGCCTCCCTCCTGACAGTTCGCAGTTGACACTCTGTGGTTAATTATTCAGGCAGCTCTTGCTCTGAGAGATGAAAGAGACTTTGTGATTCACCCGAGTCGAAAATGAGTTTGATATTAATGGCAAACGGGAGGCAGGGCGAGGGGGCACGGGGGTGAGACGGGAGAGGGGCGAAGGGAGGTGGTATGGGGGCATGAGGCATGGGGGGAGGGGTGGGCACATGGTGAGGAGATGGAGTGAGGCAGGTGGGCACAGAGTGATGGTAGGGCAGGGAAAAAGGATGGGGGAAGAGTCACAGGTACGGTGGGGAGCGGGCATGGATGAATCACTTCAGTCTCGCCCTGTGGCAATTGTACGGAGAGAGAGCGATGTGAAGGCTGGTTGATCCTTGTACAGCCTCCAGGGATAAAAGCAAAGGGGAGGACTTTGAGGGAGGATTCAAGGCTTGAACCGTAACTATTTACAGGATAAAATTCAGGAATTTGAGGAGTGGAGGGAGTGGAACCAAAACAATTTCTGTTTCAAAGAGCCAACACGGGTCGATGGGCTCAATGGCCTATCATTCTATAACCTCCGCAATGGTGAGGTTATTGGGTAGAGGGGTTGAACCTTGGAAAGAATTGAAAGTGCCGGGGAGCCGTGGAAAGGAAATGGTTAAGCCGTAACTAGGATTGAAATGTTTTCCTTCGGAGTGAGGCGCGAAAACAGCACTGCCCCTTCATATTCTTCACCATGTACACACTCCGTCACATAAGACTTGTTGCTATAGCAATGCCAGTTCTCCCGAATAGAATTTACATTTATTTTGCACGTAAAAAGGATGGTGCACCCCATGCCATGCTAAACCCATTCCTGCCGACATGGCCATGATGTGGTGAGGTATTCATGGCACAGCATGGGGGCCACGAGGAGAATGGGTGAGGTGCCCAACGAAGCTCTGGGGAAATTTGACTAAGCTGGAGCCAAGGAAACTGATTGGAACTCGTGTGATTAGAAAGACCGAGGAAGTTATTTGATGGCATTGAATTTATAACCAAACAATAATTGTGGGTAACCTTCTGCCTAAAGTTACATTGGTCTGTTTGTGAGCCATAGGCTCATTCAGCTCCACCACTCCATGCAGCTAGTCTTTGGGGTCTCTCCCACTGTTGGGACTCTTGTTTTACCTTCTAATAAGAGTCGATTGTCTGGTTGTTTGGAGGTGTCGCAAATACAACTTTATTGCTAATTATTCACCGAATACACTCGCATAAGAACTGCATCAAAACTCAGAAACAGGTCAAATACAGGGCAAAAAAGCATAATAATAATAATCTTTATTGTCACAAGTGTTATGGGAGCGGCGTTTCCAGAACCACAAAATGTATCATGGAGCTCAACCAATCTCTCCCTTTAATGTATTGTTGCTTTTGAAGCACACAGCTTGGTCTCCAGGTGTGGTATTACAATTATGGACAGGGGGGTTTTTAAACACAAAAAAATGTTTATTCCATGAATTCAACTTAACCTTCTTAAATAAACATTGGATTCCTTAACACCCCTCACTTAAAATAATACAACACTAAATAATTCCTCAAAATGTTCCTTCAAACCCCCAAAAGATTTAACACCTTTTTAAACAGAAACACATCAGGTTAAAGACTTTGAGTTTAAATCACCCAAATGATTCAGAGATAGTCTTTCATGGCCGAGATCACCGCAGATCCAGCTCACTGCAAACACACAGACACACCCAAGCTCTTTTCCTCAAAACTGGCTTTCTCCTTTCAAAACAGCTCACAGCAAACCAGCCAGGCACTTTTTTCAGCTGCTTTCTCAAACTGAAACAAAAAGCAGAAGTGATCTCGGCTCAGCTTCCCCCCTCTGACATCACTTCAGTAATATGAGCTGCTCCATTTCTTAAAGGTACATTGCTTAAACATCCATTTCTTAAAGGTACTCTCACATGACACAAGTAGGCTTACATTAACACTACAATAAAGTTACTGTGAAACTCTCCTAGTCGCCACATAAAACATTTAAACATAAAAGCATAAAGAAATCTCTTCAAAATAAACAAATAGATGATTCATGAATTCAGGAAGACAGAAATTTAGGAACGAGACCTTGACACGAGATCCAACTTTTAAGGGAATCCTTATCTATGGTCTAATCCCTCATTTACTATTATTGGCTTCTAATTCTCAGCTGAGACCTCCTGGTTTGTTCAAATGGATGTCTATTACTTACAGGACAATTTATTAATCGAACATTGGCCATTACCTAACATTGACTGGTGCCTGTCCATCAAAGTTAGCTCAGCGTCTATGTGCACAGTCTCATGAAAATAGGTTTCTCACTCCACCGCTGGCCGTAGACCTTGCTGTAACTAATTTGTTGATAGATTCTTATTACTGAATACACTGAAATGCAATAATCAATTCATTATATGAAACAACTACTGAAACAATGTCTAAATTTCCACAGTCAAGACCCTTTAATAATTTCACTCTTTAGCTATGCATTCAATTAGCACCTAAAATCTGAATAAATCCATAATTTATCACTCACCCCTCTGACCCTGATCTAATCCCACCAGCACCGATCAGCATAGCCTTCTATTTCTCTCTTCTCCCATGTACTTATCTTCCTTGAATAATATTTGCTTGAACTACTCCCTGTAGTGGCCAGGCCCACGTTGTGTCTGGATAAATAAATTTATGATGTATTGGAGAATATCATTATGATAGCTTTTGTACATTCCTTAAGTGGAGGGAACTTCTCTCTGCTTGCTCTCTTACACCCTTTCATAGTTGTAAAATACCTGTCTCTCCTCCGGCATCTCCTTCCTTGAGATAAAAGCTCTCGCCTGTTCAGTCTTTCCTCATAAGGATAGCCTCTGTGCTCTGCTATAATCCTTGTGAATCTTTTTTATATACCTTCCCCAGTGCCTCTATCCTTTTTATAACATGGAGACCAGAGCTGATCACAGTACCCAAATTCTACCCTGCTAGAAATGAGACACCGGGCTAAAGCTATCCAATGCAGCGAGGGGTTGGGCATGTGTGTGCGTAAATGCATGTGTGTGTGCATGCGCTTGTGTGCTCTTCTGCCCCTCCACGCCAGGGACCAGGTTCAATTCTGCCTTGGGCCACTGTCTATGTGGAGTCTGCATGTTCTACTCATGTCTGCGTGGGTTTCCTCCAGATGCTCCGGTTTCCTCCCACAGTCCAAAGATGTTCAGGGTAGGGGGATTGGCCATGATAAATTGCCCCTTAGTGTCCAGAGATGTGCAGATTAGGTGGTGTTGTGGTGAGTGGGCCTTGAAAAGAGGCAGACTCGATGGGCTGAATGGCCTCCTTCTGCACTGTGGGGAATCTATGAAAGCACAGGACAAGGCTGAACGACTTGTTATATCCATGCCATCTCTCTTGGGAATGCAGGTTCAAATCCCACCAGGGGAAGTTTGTGAAATGGAATTTAGCTCAAACAAACAAATTTAGTTTAAACAAATCTAGAAATGAAAACTAGCATTTTGCAGTGATTAGATTGTAATTAAAAACTTAATTGCTTTGGGGAGGAAACCTTTTATCCCTACCTAGTGTGTCCTAAACCTGATGAGTAATTTTGAATAAGGATCGATGTACAATGTATATAATGCAGGAGAGCTTTTACTGACACACGCACGATGGGCCAAATGGCCTCCTCCTGTCGATTTTATAGGAGATGCGGCGCTCAGAGATACTGGTGAGTTGTTCTTAATACAAAAGATAAAATACTGCGGATGCTGGAAACTGAAATAAGAACAGAAGAGGTACTCAGCCGGTCAAACAGCATTTGTGGGAAGAAAAGGTTAATATCTGGGTTCTGTCAAAGGGTCACGGACCTGAAAAGTTAACTCCGCTTCTCTCTCCACAGGGGCTGCCTGATCTGCGTATTTTCCAGCATTTTCGATGTTGGCCATCATAATAAAAAGTTTAATGGTCGGCCGCATTCGATCCTTCTGAGCCAGGAGGTTTTGGGTGGAAGCCACGCTGTAGACACTCGAACCTATCACCCAGGTTAATGCTGAGTATTGTGATCATTGGGTGTGATGTCAAAGCAAGGCTTCATCCGCCCTCTCTAATGGGACATCCCCTCGGTGTCTGTATCGCAGTAATGCATGCCTTGCATCATACACTAAATGTTGCACTTATCGAACAGTTTTTAATTTTTGGTCTTGTTGTTGAAGGAAGGTAAAGTCAGGTAGTCGCTGGGCTCGAGTCCGATGCTGAGCTGCCATCAGCGGTGTACATCTCCCTAAATTCGTCTGGATTGAGAGAGATTAGGGACATAGAACATAGAACAGTACAGCACAGAACAGGCCCTTCGGCCCTCAATGTTGTGCCGAGCCATGATCACCCTACTCAAACCCACATATCCACCCTATACCCGTAACCCAACAACCCCCCCTTAACCTTACTTTCATTAGGACACTACGGGCAATTTAGCATGGCCAATCCACCTAACCCGCACATCTTTGGACTGTGGGAGGAAACCGGAGCACCCGGAGGAAACCCACGCACACAGGGGGAGGACGTGCAGACTCCACACAGACAGTGACCCAGCCGGGAATCGAACCTGGGACCCTGGAGCTGTGAAGCATTTATGCTAACCGCCATGCTACCCTACCCTGAGTAGGGTTTAAAGGAACGGGCACCAGGCCAAGCTAGGTTAGCAGTGGTGAGATCAGCTAGTTTATTCAAACTCGGATTGGCTACCTTGCCATCTATAATGTGGTTGACCATTGGTTGTGATGTCTCTGGGGGTTTGCATTCCTGGGCCCAGTGCATTCCTTGTCTTTGCGACTCCATAGCTCCTAATGTGTCCGCATGTATGGCAGGAGATGGCACATTTACAGGGATTCATTTCAGTTGCTGGGAGCTTTTTTAGAATTCCTCATCACAGCAGGCGATCTGAAGCTACCCATATTTGGAGAAACGGAAATAGGAGCGAGTTCCATATTAGAGGCTGTGGGGCAGAATCGGCCAACTCCCCGGAGAGACAGAGCCATAATGTCCAACTCTCTCTCTCAAATCATTCATAGGCCAGCTCCCTGGAGAGACAGGGCCGTAAAGTCCAACTCTCTCTTAAATCACTCGTAGCCCAGCACCCCAGAGAGACGGGGCCGGAAAGCCTAACTCTCTTTTAAATCACTCGTAGGCCAGCTCCCCAGAGAGACAGGGTCGTAATACCCAACTCTCTCAAATCACTCGAAGCCCAGTTCCCCGGAGAGACAGGCTCAGAATGCCAGTCTGTCTGATAAGCCACTCATTGCCCAGTTCCCCGGAGAAGCTGGGCCGTAATACCCAACTCTCTCTTAAATCACCTGTAGTCCAGCTCCCTAGAGAGACAGGGCCGTAATACCGAACTCGCTCTTGAACCACTCGTAGCCCAGCTCCCCGGAGAGACGGGGTCGTAATGCCCAACTCTCTGTTAAATCACTCGAGAGGCCAGCTCTCCGGAGAGACAGGGCTGTAATGCCGAACTCTCTCCTAAACCACTCATTGTCCAGTTCTCCGGAGGAGCAGGGCCGTAATTCCCAACTCTCTCTCAAATCACTCGTAGCCCAGCACCCCGGAGAGACAGGGCCGTAATGCCCAAATCTCTCTCAAATCACTTGTAGCCTAGCTCCTCATAAAGACAGGGCCATAATGCCCTACTCTCTCTTGAATCACTCGTAGGCCAGCTCCCCGGAGACACAGGGTCGTAAAGTCCAACTCTCTCTTAAATCACTCGTAGCCCAGCACCCCGGAGAGACAGGGCCGTAATACCCAATTTTCTCTTAAGCCACTCGTCGCCCAGCTCCCTGGAGATACAGGGTTGTAATGCCTAACTCACTCTTAAATCATCTTTGCCCAGCTCCCTGGAGAGACGGGGCCATAATGCCCAACTCTCTCTTAAATCACTCGTAGCCCAGGGACATTTTTGACCTTGGGTGACTTTCTGTGTGGAGTTTGCACTTTCTCTCCGTGTCTGCGTAGGTTTCCACCGGCTGCTCTGGTTCCCTCCCTCAGTCCAAAGATGGTTAGCTGGGGTGTTACGGGGATAGGGCAGGGGAGTGGGCCGAGGTGGGGTGCTCATTAAAGGGTTGGTGCAGACCTCCATGTGACTCCAAACTCACAGCAATGTGGCTGCCTCTTAACCTCCCTACAGCAACGGCTCAAAAAGACAGGCCCCAGCTGTACAACCAGTGGAAATGATCTTAAAATCCAAAGTCGTCTTAAAAATAAATGTCTTCACACAGGATGGTTGTTAGAATTTGAAACAAACTGTGCTGGAGGCTGCAGAAAGTGTTTAGTAAATGTTTACTTGACCAGGGACCACATCAAGGTGTAGGGAGAAAAATGGAGGGATTTGAGGTCTGGAGGACAAAGAGCTACTGTGGGGAACAAAATGGCCGCCTTCTTTCCCTATCTGGCCATGTTGATCGTTCATTGAGGGTCTCACAACTGGGAAACTGCTAATTCCCTGCCCCTTCATCGCCCTTCCCATTACCCCCTTCGTTTCTGCAGCCTCCCCATTTCCGTATCCCCTATTCTCGTTCTCTCTCTGTCTCCCCTTTTAAACCAACAACCTTATCTGGTGTGTCTCAGTCATTATGATTTGTAGGTGAATTCCACAACCTTCGCTGTACAAAGTTGCTTTAAAAGTAAATGTTTAAATTGATGTGGGCGTCCGGTGAATCAGATGAGTTTTAATGAAGATCAATGATAGTTTTATGCTTGCCGTGACTGAGACTGGCTGCTGTGGTGGGATTTGAACCCCTGTCCCCCGGGGCATTAGCCGGGGCCTCTGGATTACTAGTTCAGTGACGTTGCCACTAAAATACACCACCGTCTCTCCCCAAGCTTGCTGCCAAATGTGTCCGAAACCTGCTAATATTGGTAAGTTTGCTTTACAGCAGGCTCTGCCTCCCTCCTGTTTGAGAGGTAATTTAATGTGACCCTTACTGAGCAGAGCAGCTTTATTTCTTTGTTGCCTGTATTCATAACTGAACAATTCCAGTCCTTTCTCATCACTTAGTTTTACCTCGATGTTGCTAGATCCTTGGGATATTGAAGAGGAAGATGCAGGACCAGATAGCAGAGCAGTGGATTTGCTTGAGGAATGAGTCACGACAGAAAAGATGGGCCGGATTTGGCCTGGCCAATCCACCGGACCTGCCCGTCTTTTGGATGGTGGGGCGAGGTCCACGCGGGCACGGAGAGGGTGTGTGGGCTCTGCACGGGCGGTGGCCCAGAGCCGGGATCGAGCCTGGGTCCTCTGCGCCGTGGGGCATCAGGGCTAACCCACTGTGCTGCCCCTGACTGACCTTTTGTGCAGTAGTGAACCAATGGAGGTTCGAGATGGTGGGGATCGTGGGATGAAAGGAAATTTTCGCTCATGAGATTGGTGGAGAGAAAGGTTTTTTTTTATGGGGGCGAGGGGGTAGACTGGCGTTGTCTATTTATACACCACCTCAGGATATCACCATTACGTTTTTAGAAACGATGGTCGGGACAGAACGGTCAGCTGTTGCTATGTTGAGTTTGTCTTGCACAATTTGCTGGACGTTGGATTTTCCTTGACTGTTTGGAATATTAGGAACAGTTTAATGCTTTGACTTTGCTTACATTAGATTATATTTTTTCCTTCCGAGGAAGTGGCAGGGCACCTTGCAATGTGGGTTATCACTCCGATAACCGGGTGTGTTACTTCGCCGTTTTGTGACGGTGGCAAATCTACTCGAACGATCCACTTTCTGTGGTACAATACCCGATTCGGGAACCATTGCCCATTCTCAGAAGATCTTGGGGCTGGGGGGGGGTCCCTCAATTAAAATTTCTTTTTGTTTGGGAGCACAGTAATTGTGGCAGCTTGACTGGAAAGAACTGACCACAATTGCAAAGTAAAATGACAGCGCTCACGTGGAATGTTGACCAGAGAGACCACAGAGGGGTCCTGATGAGCAACTAGATTACAGTGATGACTGCACGATGGAATGCTGCTGAGAAAAGCAATTGAGGATGTGCAGAAGTCATGAAAGGGGCAAAATAAATGCAAGTCTTTATTTCCAAGGAGGCGACAACAACACGTCTTGATGGTTGTGAGGTGATCCACGTCGGAAAGCTGCCGATAATGTGTAACTTCGAAAACCTTTGGACAATGGAAGGCAGACTTGGATTCAGCACAAACTGACGACTAAAAGCATGGAAATTGCCAGGTTGGACAACCTGCCCCGTGTTCTCAATACAGAGCCCTTTCATCTGTCAGCCGTGCAAGTTTGAAGGAGGTTCTAAGCATTGATTTAAAAAACATATAAATTTAAGGGTATCCATTTCCAATTAAGGGGCAATTTAGCGTGGCCATTCCACCTACCCCGCACATCTTTGGGTTGTGGGGGTGAAACCCACGCAGACATGTGGAGAATGTGCAAACTCCACACACGGAACGTGACCCGGGGCCGGGATCAAACCCAGGTCCTCAGCGCCGTAGGCAGCAGTGCTAACCACTGCACCATCGTGCTGCCCTGGTTCTGAGCATTGATGGTAGAATAGAATCAGACAACACACAAGGTAATTATACATATTTTTTTTTTCAAAATAAATTTAGAATACCCAATTCTTTTCCAATTAAGGGGCAATTTAGCATGGCCAATTTACCTGCCCTACACATCTTTGTCTGTGAGGGTGAACCCCCATGCGGACATGGGGAGGATGTGCGGGCTCCGAATCCGACGGTGACCCAGAGCCGGGATCGAACCTGGGTCCTCCGTGTCGTAGGCAGCCGTGCTAACCACTGCGCCACCTTGCCGCCCTACACAAGGCAATTTTGCCCATTGTATCTACCGACAGTCACCATTGAATCTGCCGTCACCACCTTTCAGGCAATGCATTAATTTCCCCTCCTCTGGCTCTTTGATTTTTGGCCAATCATGGTAAAACCATGTCCCCTGGTTCCCAACCCCCCCCCCCCCCCCCCCCCCCCCCCTCCGCGCCATGAGACTAGTTCCTCCCCATCTGTCAGAATACCTCAATCATGAATGCCTCTATTAAATCTCCCCATAACCTGCTCTGCTCTAAGGAGAATAACCCAAGGTGAGATCTTTCAGCCGTTCACGCCGGTAGGATCGTCCGCCGATGCCAAGCCCTTGCCACGGGTTTCCTGGCGGCGTGGGGTGGATTTAATAGGAAATCCCATTGGCGGCAACGGGACCGGAAGATCCCACCGACAGCGAATGGGGGGCCACCTCCCGCTGCCAAGGAACACACCATGGAGAGGCAGAGAATCTCCGCCCCAGATTCCCTATTCTCCACGTAACTGAAACCGCTCATTCCCTAAACCAGGAGGGAGCCAGTGGTGTGGCAAAGTCATTAGACTAGTAATCCAGACGCCCAGGTAAATTCTCTGAGGACACGGTTTCAAATTCCCACCATGGAAGAAGTGGGAATTCAAGTTCAATTAGCCTGGATTTGAAAGCTACATTCGGCAATAGTGACCATGAAACTATCATCGGTTGTGGTTTAAAAACTCACCTGGTTCACTCCTAATGTCCCTTTGGGTAAAAGCAGCAGAACTCCCTGGTCTAGCCTCCATGTGACGCCAGACCCACGGCAATGTGCTTGACCCTTGACTGCCCCCTAAAATGGCCAAGCGAGTCCCTCGGTTGTACCAAGGACTGCAGCAGTTCCAGAGGGCAGCTCTTCACCACCTTCCCGGGGGCAATTAAGGATGGACAACAAATGCTAGCCTTGTCCGAGATACCCCAAAAACCATCAAAGGAACAAACCAAACTTTTCCAAGGACTATCGAATGTTTTGCTTGTGAAGCTGCCAGTTTCCAGCACAGTTGTGATAGGGTTACCCATACTCCCCAATGAAAGACTGGCAGTTGAAATTCACTGAAACAAATTAACCAGTGACCGTGGAAAAGGCATTGAAAACCTTTTCTCGTGTCAGGGTTTGATTTTTTTTGCATTCTGGGCCTGGGCAAATATTTAGCAATGTGATTTATCTCCTACTGCTTAATTAGGCAACATTAAGGCAGCACGGTGGCCTAGTGGTTAGCACAACCGCCTCACGGCGCTGAGGTCCCAGGTTCGATCCCGGCTCTGGGTCACTGTCTGTGTGGAGTTTGCACATTCTCCCCGTGTCTGCGTGGGTTTCGCCCCCACAACCCAAAAATGTGCAGAGTAGGTGGATTGGCCACGCTAAATTGTCCCCTTAATTGGAAAAAATAATTGGGTAATCTAAATTTATAAAAAAAAAATTTTTTTTTTAAATTAGGCAACATTAATCTGTGAAAGGGTTTGGAAACAAAAATAGTGAAACCCAAAAAGCTTGCAAGAATGTGCAATGGGTCTGCACAAATGAAGCCAGCATTTGGGGATTGGTAGAGTCAACCAACCATTAACTAGTTTGACCTTCAAGGTCAAAGTTTTACCGAGGGAATTATCCCCTCTCTCATTGAGAGCTCCTGGAGTAACTTGAGCCCTAAAACCAAAGGGTTTGTTTCGGGGTGAGGCCTGTACCCACCTGCCTGGCAGCATTAGTGAAATTGGGTCCTTCCCTGATGATTCAGTGGTCACACTCTGTCCTGGGACAGAAGGTTGTGGGTTCAAATCCCACTCCAGGCACTTGAGAACACAATCTCAGCCAATATACGAACACAGCACCGATGGAGTGCTGCTCTGTTCGCAGGTCCCAGCTGCCCTCCGAAATTAATTGTGTAGGATTCCCTGGCTATGTTTGAAGAACTCTATGGAAGATCTTCATGGTGTTCTGGGTAACAGGCACCCCCCCCCCTCCCCCCAATCGGCACCATTAGAATAGATCATCTGCCAATTAGCTGCATTGTTAGCTGCAGGACCTTGCATGCAATTTGGGTATCACTTAAAATAATTAGCAAAAAAGTGCTCCAGGGAAAGTGAGAACATTTGTTTTTGTCAGAGTTGTTATGATCTGGAATGCCGAGCCTGGTAGGAATGCTGGAAACACTGTAACAAAGGCAATGGCCACCTTCTGTGCTGTCAGAATCTATGGTACCCGACATCCGAACGGCCGTGGCACGAGAGCCGCTGTGGAACCGGAATCTCGATCATCTTGCCTGGGCGTTGTTGCTGGTTGTCACTGTTTGCTCAGTTGTAACTATATGGATTGAAACAGTCACTCGCTGGTACCATGTCTTGTTATGCTCTTGGCGTAGCTGAGTCCTTGATGTTCACTCTGACAAAGGAAGGTTCAGACGTGGAGATAGCTTCAACACGTTTATTAAACTATTTACAATTCTCCTACCCGGATTCGCCTCTACTGTTAATCCTTCTATATCTTAAAAAAAGATTTCAGAGAGTGCTTTGGGCGCACAAGCTGCTGTGTGGACGTCATTGTCAATTATGGACATACAGTGTAGTACTGAAGGAGCGCTGTACTGTCAGAGGTGCCTGCTTTCCAGGAGACATTAAATCAGGACCTTGCCTGCCCCCTGCAGGCGGATGCAGAATTGCCCATGGCGGACTTTGAAACCTGGAGCTCGGTGCGTCTGATTTCCCCTAACCCTCTGTCGGCCATGGCTCTCGATGAGTAACATTCTCACCACCGAGGCGGATGCTCCTGTAGCTTTGAGTCCCTCTCTAGGATGAAAGGTGTGCCGAGGGTGTGCCGCACAGTCGGGAGGGCTTGGGGTGAATCATTAAATGGAGGACTTGACTGCTCCCTAAGGTAAGATCATACGGCACTATTTTAAAGAAAAGAACGGGAATTAACCAATATGCATCTCTGACCCAACAGCATTAAAAGTCATTATCAGGTCATTATCACAGATGTTTGTGGGAGCTTGCTGTGCATAAACTGGAGGGTGAGGTATCTCAATTCGAGCAACAGGTGAAGCTATAGCACTACCACTTTAGATAGTCACATAGATCATAGAATTTACAGTGCAGAAGGAGGCCATTCGGCCCATCGAGTCTGCACCGGCTCTTGGAAAGAGCACCCCATACAAGCCCACACCTCCACCCTATCCCCATAACCCAGTAACCCCACCCAACACTAAGGGCAATTTATCATGGCCAATCCACCAAACCTGCACATCTTTGGACTGTGGGGGAAATCGGAGCTCCCGGAGGAAACCCACACACACACTGGGAGGATATGCTGACTCCGCACAGACAGTGACCCAAGCCGGAATCGAACATGGGACCCTGGAGCTGTGAAGCAATTGTGCTAACCACTGTGCTGCCATGCTGCCCTGAGTGGCCTTTTCCACTACTGAGTGCCGCCGTCAAGCCAAAAAGACCTCTGCCTACCATAGAAATGAGTAGCGTGGTATATCCCATAGGTATATCCACAGACAGTCACCCGAGGCTGGATTTGAACTCTGGTCCCTGGCACTGTGAGGCAACAATGCTCACCACTGTGCCACAGTGCTGCCCATATGGGACTCTGAATGGGTGTGATGCCAGATACATAGTCCGTACAACAACTGGTGGATCGTATTAAACAGCTCGTCCCTTTGACTGTTCACAATAGGCAGGGCACTGAGTGTAGCTCAGCCTGTGCTTGCAAAGCTCCAAACATAATGTCCAATGGTAGATATGATTCCATGATTGGGCAGCAGTTACTGAACAATTCAGAGTGTGCTCCAAATTACACTGCAACTACTGGGCTTGCGATATGGATCACTTAGCCTTGCAAGAAGCTATATATGTTCGTACACCGCGATCTGTCCTCTGCCGGCGTGTCCAGGCAAACGCACATTTTTTAAATTCAACAAAAGCAGGGGGAAAATAGCTCACTGGTGTGTTTACCATGGCAATGTCTTGACCAATCAAAACTGACTTGCCAACCAATCAGCATCCTTTTCTCATGCAGTATAAATTATTGTTTCTTTTGAAATTTGGCATTCTTGTATCTGTCCTGATGAATATAAGACTTGAAGCTTCAACAGCTTGTCTTTTTAAAGCAATATACAAATTGGTTTCTTTGGAAAGTGAATTTATGTGAATTCTAAAGTGCTCAGGGATATTCTGAGGATGTAAAAGGCCCTATAGAAATATAAGTTATTTCATTCAATGAAATGTCAGTTTGTGTGCAAGCCATGTCTTGGGGGCTACCATTGATCAGAAACTGAACTTGACTAGCCATATTAATACAGGGCCGGTCAAAGGCTCCGAATCCTAAGGTGAGTAACTCTCCTCCTGACTCCCCAAAGCCTGTCCATCATCTACAAGGCACAAGTCAGGAGTGTAATGGAATACTCTCCACTTGCCTGGATGAGTGCAGCTCCAACAACATTCAAGAAGCTCGACACCATCCAGGATAAAGCAATCTGCTTGATTGCTTCTCGTTCCACAAACATTCAAACCGTCCACCACTGATGAACAGTGGCAGCCGTGTGTACCATCTGCAAGCTATAAGTTCTGGTTGGCTGAGTGAGGGTGCTTTTGGAGTTGCCTGGAAGCACGGAGTTGGGTGGAACTGGGAGATGAGGCTACAAGAGAGGCAGCTGATTGGTAAGTAGTGGGTAAGGTCAGTAAGTCTTTACCACGTCTATCACTTATTTTATTGTTTGAAATTCCGTTTTGTGGTTCATAATCTGTAAGGGCTATAATATTTAGTTATGTGGACGAGGAAAGAAGAGAATTGGACATAATCTATAGGTTTAATTTGAAGGGTTACGTCATGAAGGAGATATCAAAGCCTTAATTTGCTCCTCTTGCTCCATGTGGGAGGCTGGGAACGTTTCCAATGCCCGGGACCAGCATGCGTTCAGGAAGTGTCTCCAGCTGCAGCTCCTGGAAGCCCAGGTTTCGGAGCTGGAGCGGCGGCTGGGGATACTTCGGAACATTCGTGAGGCGGAGTGTGTCACGGGTAGTACGTACAGAGAGGTGGGAACACCCCAGGCTCCGTATCGACAGGCAGAAACAGAATGGGTGACCAGGCAGAACAAGAGAGTGAGGCAGGTAGTGCAGGAATCTCCTATGGCCATTCCTCTGCAGAACAGATATCCCGCTTTGGATACTATTGAGGGGAATGGCCTCTCAGGGGAAAACAGTAACAGCCAAACTCGTGGCAGCACGGTTGGTTCTGCTGGAGAGGGGAGGAGTAAAAAGTGTGGGAGTGCAATAATTACAGGGGATTCAATTATAAGGGGAATAGATAAGCATTCCTGTGGCCACAATCGAGACTCCAGAATGGTATATTGCTCCCTGGTGTTAGCATCAAGGATGTCTCCGAGAAAGGGCAGCACGGTGGCCTAGTGGTTAGCACAACCGCCTCACGGCGCTGAGGTCCCAGGTTCGATCCCGGCTCTGGGTCACTGTCCGTGTGGAGTTTGCACATTCTCCCCGTGTCTGCGTGGGTTTCACCCCCACAACCCAAAAATGTGCAGAGTAGGTGGATTGGCCACGCTAAATTGCCCCTTAATTGGAAAAAATAATTGGGTAATCTAAATTTATAAAAAAAAAAAAGAAAAAAAAAAAAAAGGATGTCTCCGAGCAGTTACAGGACATTCTGTAGGGGGAGGGTGAACACCAGGAGGATGAACAGAACAGTTGGTGCACATCGGTACGACATAGGTAAAAACAAACGGGAGGCGGGGCCCGGTGAGACGGGAGGCGGGGCCCGGTGAGGTGGGGCCCGGTGACGCGGGAGGTGGGCCCGGTGACGCGGGAGGCGGGCCCGGTGACGCGGGAGGCGGGCCCGGTGAGGCGGGAGGCGGGCCCGGTGAGGCGGGAGGCGGGCCCGGTGACGCGGGAGGCGGGCCCGGTGACGGGCCCGGTGACGGGAGGCGGGCCCGGTGACGCGGGAGGCGGGAGGCGGGGGCCCGGTGACGCGGGAGGCGGGCCCGGTGAGGCGGGAGGTGGGACCGGTACAAACTGGACGGCTTACACTTGGGCAGGACCAGGACTGATGTTTTGGGGGGAATATTTACTATTGGTTGGGGAGAGTTTTAATTAGTATCGCACGGGGATGGGAACCTGTGCAAGGAGCCCGAGAAGGAGGCAATAAGGACAAAAACAAAAGATAGAAAGGGGAATAGGAAAAGTGATGGCAGATAAAGAGCAAGATTCAAACAGGGCCACAGTGAAAAATATTGGGAGCGGGACTAGTAATGTTAGAAAGACGAGCTTAAAGGCTTGGTGCCTTATTAGGTGCTCCATTCGCAATAAAAATGGTGAACTAATCGTGCAAATGGACGTGAATGGGTACGATATCGTCGGGATTACGGAGATGTGGTTGCAGGGTGACCAGGGATGGAAACTGAAATCGGGGTACTCGGTATTTAGTAAAGACAGACAAAAAGGAAAAGATGGTCGGGTTGCATTGCTGGTCAAGGAGGAAATTAACATAATAGTGAGGGAGGATATTAACTCCAACCATGTGGATTCTGTATGAGTAAAGCTGAGAAACAGCAAGGGGCAAAACACGGGCGTCAAATGTAGACTTCCAAACTGCAGTGATATTGTTCGAAATGGCATTGAACAAGAAATTAGAGAAGCATGTAATAAAGGAGCAACTGTAATTATGGGTGATTTTAATCTGCATATAGATTGGGAAAATCAAATTAACCATGACACCATTGAGGAGGAATTCTTGGAGTGTATGTGGGAAGGTTTTCTGAATCAATATGTTGAGGAGCCAACTAGAGAACAGGCCATCCTAGACTGGGTACTGTGTAATGAGAATGGAATCATTGGCAATCACGTTGTACTAGACCCCTTGGGGATGAGCGACCATAATATGATAGCCTTTTTCATCAAGATGCAGAGTGAAGTAGTTGATTCTGAGGCTAGGGAGCTGAATCTTAACAAAGGAAATTACGATGAAATGAGGCATGAGTTGGTGATGGGTGATTGGGAAACATTACTTAAAGGAATGACATGGATAGGCAATGGCAAACATTCAAGGAGCGCATGGAGGAACTGCAACAATTGTTATTCCTGTCTGGCACAAAGGTAAACTGGGAAAGGTGGCCAATCCATGGCTTGCACAGGAAATTAGAGATGGTATTCGATCCAAGGAAGTAGCGTAAAAATTGGCTGAGAAAAACAATAGGTCTGAGGATTGGGCGCTGTTTAGAATTCAGCAAAGACCAAGAGATTGATTAAGAAGGGGAAAATAGAGTACGAGAGTAAGATTGCAGGCAACATAAAAACTGACTCAAAGTTTCTATAGGTACATGAAGAGAAAAAGATTGGTGAAGACAAATGTAGGTCCCTTACAGTCAGAAACAGAGAAATGCATAATAGGGGACAAAGAAATGGCTGAGCAACTAAACACATACTTTGGTTCTGTCTTCACAAAGGAGAATACAAATAAGATACCAGAAATATTGAGGAATGGAGAGTTAAGTGAGAGGGAGGAGCTGAAGGTGATCAATATCAGTAGAGAAATAGTGTTGGGGAAATTGATGGTATTGAAGGCTGCTAAATCCCCAGGGCCTGATGGTCTAATCCCAGGGAAGTGAAGGAAGTGGCTCTAGAAATAGTGGATGCATTGGTGATCATCTTCCAGGATTCTATAGACTCTAGACCAGCCCCTGCAGATTGGAGGGTGGCTAATCTAACTCCACTATTTAAACGGGGAGGTTGAGAGAAAGCAAGAATTATAAACCAGTAAGACTGGTTTTAAGACTGGGGAAAATTCCAGAATCCATTATCCAAGATTTTATAGCCGAGCACTTAGAAAACAGTGGCAGAATTGGACAGTCAGTATGGATTAATGAAGGGGAAATCTAGCTTGACAAATTTATAGGAATACTTCGAGGGTGTAACTAATAGAGTTGATGAAGGGGAGCCAGTGGATTGGTGTATTTGGACTTTCAGAAACCAAGGGGAAAGAGTGCTAATGGCAGTCCCCAGAGAGGACAAAAGATGTGAAAGGCCACACAGCAGGGAAACTAACATCAGAGGATGAACTGTAGATGTGGGGGGAGGAGAAGGAGGAAGTAAAGAGGAGAAAGGTTAAGGAAAGGTGGATAAGATTGGGGGGTTAAACATATATTAAGAAAGAAAGAAATGGTAAAAGACAGTTAAAATGAAATGAAAACAAATGGGTCGAAATGGGGTAGAGCTGATCATCTGACGTTGTTAAATTCGATGTTCAGGCCGGAAGGCTGTAGCGTGCCTAACCGAAAGATGAGATGTTGTTCCTCCAGTTTGTGTTGAGCTTCACTGGAACATTGCAGCAGGCCAAGAACAGACATGTGGGCATGGGAGCAGGGTCTTTTTGTTAAAATGGCAAGCAACAGGAAGATCAGGGTCCTGAATGCGCACAGACTAAAGGTGCTCAGCAAAGCGCTCATCCAGTCTGCGTTTGGTCTCTCTGATATAGAGGAGACCACATTGGGAGCAGCGAATGCAGTCGACCAAATTGGAAGAGATGCAAGTGACAAGCTGCTTAACCTGGAATGAGTGTCTTGGACCTGGGATGTTAAGCATGGAAGAGGTAAAGTTTGCATGGGAAGGTGCCATGGGTGATGGATTGGATTGGATTGGATTTCTTTATTGTCACGTGTACCGAGGTACAGTGAAAAGTATTTTTTGGCAAGCAGCTCAACAGATCATTCAGTACATGAAAGAAAAGGGAATTAAACAGAATTCAAGAAAATACATGAGAATACATAATAGGGAGCTTTAGAATTAATTTTTAAAAGGTTAGAACGAGTATAAGTTAAGTAAAAAGTGGATCTGTTGGGGAGAGCTTGCAGAGAGTCGCCTCGCTCTGGCGCCATCTTTGGTGAATCTGGATGGGAGAGGTACTGGGTATGGTGGAGGAGTGGACTAGATTGTCTCGGAGGGAACGATCTCTGCGGAATGCTGACAGAGGGAGTGAAGGGAAGATGTATTTGGTGGTGACATCACGCTGGAGTTGGCGAAAATGGCGGAGGATTATGCTTTGCATACGGAGGCTGGTGGGATGAAATGTGAGAACGAGGGGGACTCTGTCCTTGTTCTGGGAGGGAGGGGAGGGAGCGAGGGTAGTGGCATGGGAGATGGACCGCACACTGTTGAGGGCCCTGTCCACAACTGTAGGTGGGAAATCAGGGTTGAGGAAGAAGGAACACATTTTTGAAGCACCATTTTAGAAAGTGGAATCATCGGAACAAATGGGACGAAGACAAAGGAGTTGAGAGGAAGGGATGGAGTCCTTACAGGGTGTAGGGTGTGAAGAGCTGTAGTCATGATAGCTGTGGGAGTCAGTGGGCTTGTAGTGGATATTAATGGATAGTCTATTGCTGGAAATGGAGACAGAAAGATCAGGGAAGGGAAGGGGAGTGTCTGAGATAGACCAGGTGAAAGTGATGGAGGGGTGGAAACTGGTAGCGAAGTTGATTATTTTTCCAGGTCGGGGTGAGAGCATGACATGGCACCAAAATAGTCATCAATGTATCGGTAAAGGAGTTGTGGGAGGGGGCTCGGATAGGCCTGGAACAAGGCATGTTCCACATACCCCATAAAAAGGCAAGCGTAGCTGGGACCCATGTGGGTACCCATTGCTACACCTTTGATTTGGAGAAAGTGAGATGAGTTAAAGGAGAAGTTGTTGAGAGAGAGAGAGAACGAGTTCAGCCAGGTGGAGGAGAGTGTTGGTGGATGGGAATTGTCCGGGCCTCTTTTTGAGAAAGAAGTGAAGAGCTCTCTGGCCATCCTGGTGTGGGATGGAGATGTAGAGAGATTTTTCCACTCCTCCTAAGTGGGAGGGTGAGCTGTGAAGAGGATCCTTCAGTGTGATTTGGACAAGTTGAGTGAGTGGGTAAATGCATGGCAGATGCTGTATAATTTGGGTAAACGTAAGGTTATCCACTTTGGTAGCAATAACGAGAAGGCAGAATATTATCTGGATGGCCATAAATTAGGAGAGGAGAATGTGCAACGAGACCTGGGTGTCCTTGTACACCAGTCGCTGAAGGTAAGCATGCAGGTGCAGCAGGTGGTAAAGAAGGCAAATGGTATGTTGGCCTTCATTGCGAGTGGATTCGTACAGTTGCAGAGATGTCTTGCTGTAATTATACAGGGCTTGGTGAGGCCACATCTGGAATATTGTGTGCAGTTTGGTCTCCTTACCCGAGATGTTCTAGCTGTAAAGGGAGTGCAGCAAAGGTTTACTGGATTGATTCCTGGGATGGCAGGACTGACGTATGAGATTGAATTGGTTAGGATTATATTCGCTGGAGTTCTGAAGAATGAGGGGGGATCTTCTAGAAACCTATCAAATTCCAACAGGACTGGACAGGGTTGATGCAGGAAGGATGTTCCTGACGGTGGGTGTGTCCAGAATCAGGGGCCATAGTCTAAGGACACCGGGTAGACCATTTAGGACAGAGATGAGGAGACATTTCTTCACCCAGAGAATGGTGAGTCTGTGGACAGTCTGTGGACATTGTATGGTTTCAAGAAGCAGTTAGATCCAGCACTTAGTGAGAAGGGGATCAAAGGAGATGGGGGAAAGCAGGATTAAGCTATTGACGATCAGCCATGATCATAATGGATGGCAGAGCAGGCTTGAAGGGCTGAATGGCCTCCTCCTGCTCCTATTTTTTCTAAGATGCACTGCAGTGTCTCACCAAGGTTCCTTAGTCAGCACTTTCCAAACCCATGACCACTACCATCTAGAAGTACAGATACCTGGGAACCCCACCACCTGGAGGTTCCCCTCCAAGTCACTCACTACCCTGACTTGGAAATATATCGCTGTTCCTTCACTGTCTCAGATCGTGTTTTCGGGATCCTTAAGGGGGAGGGGGAGCAGCCCCAAGTCATGGTCCACATAGGTGCCAACAACATAGGTAGGAAAAGGGATAGGGATGTAAGGCACAAATTCGGGGAGCTAGGGTGGAAACTTAGAGCTAGAATAAACAGAGTTATTATCTCTGGGTTATTACCCGTGCCACGTGCTAGCGAGCCGAGGAATAGGGAGAGAGAGCAGTTGAACACGTGGCTGCAGGATGGTGCAGGAGGGAGGGTTTCAGATTCCTGGACAATTGGGGCTCATTCTGGGGTAGGTGGGACCTCTACAAACGGGATGGTCTACACCTGGACCAGAGGGGTACTAATATCCTCAGGGGGAGGTTTGCTAATGCTCTTCGGGAGGGTTTAAACTAGTTCAGCAGGGGATTGGGAACCTGAATTGTAGCTCCAGTACACAAGAAGCTGAGAGTAGTGAGGTCATGAGTAAGGTTTCAAAGTTGCAGGAGTGTACCGGCAGGAAGGAAGGTGGTTTAAAGTGCGTCTACTTCAATGCCAGGAGCATCTGGAATAAGGTGGGTGAGCTTGCGGCATGGGTTGGTACCTGGGACTTCGATGTTGTGGCCATTTCGGAGACATGGATAGAGCAGGGCGAGGAATGGTTGTTGCAGGTGCCGGGGTTTAGATATTTCAGTAAGTTCAGGGAAGGTGGTAAAAGAGGGGGAGGGGTGGCATTGTTAGTCAAGGACAGTATTACGGTGGCTGAGAGGACATTTGATGAGGACTCAAATACTGAGGTAGTATGGGCTGAGTTAAGAAACAGGAAAGGAGAGGTCACCCTGTTAGGGCTTTTCTATAGGCCTCCGAAAAGTTCCAGAGATGTAGAGGAAAGGATTGCAAAGATGATTCTGGATAGGAGCGAAAGTAACAGGGTAGTTGTTATGGGGGACTTTAACTTTCCAAATATTGACTGGAAACACTATAGTTCGAGTACTTTAGATGGGTCCGTTTTTGTCCAATGTGTGCAGGAGGGTTTCCTGATGCAGTATGTAGATAGGCCAACAAGAGGCGAGGCTGTATTGGATTTGGTACTGGGTAATGACCCAGGGCAGGTGTTAGATTTGGAGGTAGGTGAGCATTTTGGTGATAGTGACCACAATTCGATTACGTTTACTTTAGCGATGGAAAGGGATAGGTATAAACCGCAGGGCAAGAGTTATTGCTGGGGGAAAGGCAATTATGATGCGATGAGGCATCGGCTGGAGAGGAAAACTGTAGGGGATGGGCACAATGGAAATGTGGAGCATGTTCAAGGAACAGCTACTGCGTGTCCTTGATAAGTATGTACCTGTTAGGCAGGGAGGAAGTGGTCGAGTGAGGGAACCATGGGTTACTAAAGCAGTTGAAACACTTGTCAAGAGGAAGAAGGAGGCTTGTGTGAAGATGAGACGTGATGGTTCAGTTGGGTCGCTTGAGAGTTACAAGTTAGCTAGGAAGGCTCTAAAGAGAGAGCTAAGAAGAGCCAAGCGAGGACATGAGAAGTCTTTGGCAGGTAGGATCAAGGATAACCCTAAAGCTTTCTATAGGTATGTCAGGAATAAAAGAATGACTAAGGTAAGAGTAGGGCCAGTCAAGGACAGTAGTGGGAAGTTGTGCGTAGAGTCCGAGGAGATAGGAGAGGTGCTAAATGAGTATTTTTCGTCCGTATTCACACAGGAAAAAGACAAAGTTGTTGAGGAGAATACTGAGATACAGGCTACTAGACTAGAAGGGCATGAGGTTCATAAGGAGGAGGTGTTAGCGATTCTGGAAAGTGTGAAAATAGATGAGTCCCCTGGGCCGGATGGGATTTATATAAGGATTCTCTGGGAAGCTAGGGAGGAGATTGCTGAGCCTTTGGCTTTGATCTTTAAGTCATCTTTGTCTACAGGAATAGTGCCAGAGGACTGGAGGATAGCAAATGTTTCCCCTTGTACAAGAAGGGGAGTAGAGATAACCCCAGTAACTATAGACCAGTGAGCCTTACTTCTGTTGTGGGAAAAGTCTTGGAAAGGTTTATAAGAGATAGATGTGTAATCATCTGGAAAGGAATAATTTGATTGCAACATGGTTTTGTGAAGGGTAGGTCGTGCTTCACAAACCTCATTGAGTTCTTCGAGAATAGATAGATAGAGAAATACAGCACAGAACAGGCCCTTCGGCCCACAATGTTGCGCCGAACTTTTGTCCTAGGTTAATCATAGAATTTTGGACAATTTTTCATGGCCAATCCACCCAACCTGCACATCTTTGGACTGTGGGAGGAAACCGGAGTACCCGGAGGAAACCCACGCAGTCACGGGGAGGATGTGCAGACTCCACACAGACAGCGACCCAAGTCGAAATCGAACTTGGGACCCTGGAGCTGTGAAGCAATTGTGCTATCCACAATGCTACCGTGCTGCCCTTAAGAAGTTAACCTACACTCCATTATTCTACCCTAATCCATGTACCTATCCAATAGCCGCTTGAAGGTCCCTAACTTTTCCGACTCAACTACATCCATAGGCAGTGCATTCCATGCCCCCACTACTCTCTGGGTAAAGAACCTACCTCTGACATCCCCTCTATATCTTCCACCATTTATCTTAAATTTATGTCCCCTTGTAATGGTGTGTTCCACCCGGGGAAAAAGTCTCTGACTGTCTACTCTATCTATTCCCCTGATCATCTTATAAACCTCTATCAAGTCGCCCCTCGTCCTTCTCCGTTCTAGTAGAAAAGGCCTAGCACCCTCGACCTTTCCTCGTATGACCTACTCTCCATTCCAGGCAACATCCTGGTAAATCTCCTTTGCACCTTTTCCAAAGCTTCCACATCCTTCTTAAAATGAGGTGACCAGAACTGCACACAGTAAGGTTAAGGGGGGGGTTACGGGTATAGGGTGGATACGTGGGTTTGAGTAGGGTGATCATTGCGCGGCACAACATTGAGGGCCGAAGGGCCTGTTCTGTGCTGTACTGTTCTAAGTATCTAAGTACTCCAAATGTGGCCTGACCAAGGTTTTGTACAGCTGCATCATCACCTCACGGCTCTTAAATTTAATCCCTCTGCTAATGAATGCTACACACCATAGGCCTTCTTCACAGCTCTATCCACTTGAGTAGCAACTTTCAAAGATCTATGAACATAGACCCCAAGATCTCTCTGCTCCTCCACATTGCCAAGAACCCTACCATTAACCCTGTATTCCGCATTCATATTTGTCCTTCCAAAATGGACAACCTCACACTTGTCAGGGTTAAACCCCATCCGTCACTTCTCAGCCCAGCTCTGCATTCTATCTATGTCTCTTTGAAGCCGACAACAGCCCTCCTCATTATCCACAGCTCTACCAATCTTCGTATCATCTGCAAATTTACTGACCCACCCTTCAACTCCCTCATCCAAGTCGTTAATGAAAATCACAAACAGCAGAGGACCCAGAACTGATCCCTGCGGTACGCCACTGATAACTGGGCTCCAGGCTGAATATTTGCCATCCACCACCACTCTCTGTCTTCTATCGGTTAGCCAGTTTGTTATCCAACTGGCCAAATTTCCCACTATCCCATGCCTCCTTACTTTCTGCATAAGCCTACCTTGGGGAACCTTATCAAATGCCTTACTAAAATCCATGTACACTACATCCACTGCTTTACCTTCATCCACATGCTTGGTCACCTCCTCAAAGAAGTCAATAAGACCTGTAAGGCAAGACCTACCCCTCAAAAGTCCGTGCTGACTATCCTTAATCAAGCAATGCCTTTCCAGATGCTCAGAAATCCTATCCCTCAGTACCCTTTCCATTACTTTGCCTACCATCAAAGTAAGACTAACCCACTGAAGTAAGACTAACCGAAGGTGACCAAACAGGTGGATGAGGGTAAAGCAGTTGATGTGGTGTATATGGATTTCAGTAAAGCATTTGATAAGGTTCCCCACGGTAGGCTATTGCAGAAAATACAGAGGCATGGGATTCAGGGTGATTTAGCAGTTTGGATCAGAAATTGGCTAGCTGATAGAAGACAAAGAGTGGTGGTTGATGGGAAATGCTCTGACTGGTGTCCAGTTACTAGTGGTGTGCCACAAGGATCTGTTTTGGGGCCGTTGTGTTTGTCATTTTTATAAATGACCTGGAGGAGGGCGTAGAAGGATGGGTGAGTAAATTTTCAGATGACACTAAAGTCGGTGGACAGTGCAGAAGGATGTTACAAGTTACAGAGGGACATAGATAAGCTGCAGAGCTGGGCTGACAGGTGGCAAATGGAGTTTAATGCAGAAAAGTGTGAGGTGATTCATTTTGGAAGGAATAACAGGAAGGCAGAGTACTGGGCTAATGGTAAGATTCTTGGTAGTGTGGACGAGCAGAGAGATATCGGTGTCCATGTCCATAGATCCCTGAAAGTTGCCACCCAAGTTGAGAGGGTTGTTAGCTTTTATTGGTAGAGGAATTGAGTTTCGGAGCCATGAGGTCAAGTTGCAGGTGTACAAATCTCTGGTGCAGCCACATTTGGAGTATTGTGTGCAGTTCTGGTCGCCATATTATAGGAAGGATGTGGAAGCATTGGAAAGGGTACAGAGGAGATTTACAAGAATGTTGCCTGGTATGGAGGGAAGATCATATGAGGAGAGGCTGCAGGACTTGAGGCTGTTTTCGTTAGAGAGAAGAAGGTCAAGAGGGGACTTAATTGAGGCATACAAGATGATCAGAGGATTAGATAGGGTGGACATCGTGAGCCTCTTTCCACGGATGGTGATGTCCAGCACGAGGGGACATAGCTTTAAATTGAGGGGAGATAGATACAGAACAGATATCAGAGGTAGGTTCTTTACTCGGAGAGTAGTAAGGGCGTGGAATGCCCTGCCTGCAACAGTAGTGGACTTGCCAATACTAAACGCATTCAAATGGTCATTGGATAGGCATATGGACGATAGGGGAATAGTGTAGATGGGCTTTAGTGGGGTTTCACAGGTCGGTACAACATCGTGGGCCGAAGGGCCTGTACTGCGCTGTTATGTTCTATGTTCTATGTCGCTGGGGCAACTGTTATATTACGTGATGCTAAAACATAGTTATTCTTTGCTTACTCCCAGAATGGTCTGTAGCTCAATGAAACTATCAGTCTTCAATTGAAAGCAAATAACATTTTATGAATAACGAACATAACTAATGAGTTTGTTCACTCTCCAACTATAACTGATGATCAAGTAAATCAGAAGAAGTATTAACTATGTTTAACTACACATGCCAACGAAGCTAACACTCTAACACTCTGCTCTCTGGTCACTCCGAGTTTGAAGAGAGGGAAGATCCTCCAGGTTCAGTTTATATAATGAATCTAGTGCTGCCATCTAGTGGTTGTCTAACACGATGATACAGATGTTAACCCTTCACATGCCAGCAGATATACAGATCACTGCAGCAACATCCTGGAACTCCCTCCCTAACAGCACTGTAGGAGTACCTACACCTCCGGGACAGCAGCGGTTCAAGAAGGCAACTCACCCTTCTTAAGGGCAACTAGGGATGGGCAATAAATGCTTCCCTAACCAGCGACACACACATCCCATAAATGAATTCCTCATGCGTTGTCTCTCTCTCTCGCTCTGTCTCTCTCCCTCTGCCTCCCGCCTCTCGCCCTGCCCCACCCCACTCGCCCTGCCCCACCCCACTCGCCCTGCCCCTCCCCACTCGCCCTGCCCCTCCCCCTCGTCCTGCCCCTCCCCCCTCTCGCACTGCCCCTCCCCCTCTTGACCTGCCCCTCCCCCTCTCGCCCTGCCTCTCCACCCCTCGACCTGCCCCTCTCCCTCTCGCCCTGCCCCTCCCCCCTCTCGCCCTGCCCCTCCCCCCTCTCGCCCTGCCTCTTCCCCCCCCTCGCCCTGCCTCTTCCCCCCCCCCTCGCCCTGCCTCTTCCCCCCCCCTCGCCCTGCCTCTTCCCCCCCCTCCCCTCGCCCTGCCTCTTCCCCCCTCTCGCCCTGCCTCTTCCCCCCCTCTCGCCCTGCCTCTTCCCCCCCTCTCGCCCTGCCTCTTCCCCCCTCTCGCCCTGCCTCTTCCCCCCTCTCGCCCTGCCTCTTCCCCCCTCTCGCCCTGCCTCTTCCCCCTCTCGCCCTGCCTCTTCCCCCCTCTCGCCCTGCCCCTCCCCATCTCGCCCTGCCTCTTCCCCCCTCTCGCCCTGCCCCTCCCCCTCTCGCCCTGCCCCTCCCCCTCTCGCCCTGCCCCTCCCCCTCTCGCCCTGCCCCTCCCCTCTCGCCCTGCCCCTCCCCCCTCGCCCTGCCCCTCCCCCCTCGCCCTGCCCCTCCCCCTCGCTCTGCCCCTCGCCCCTCCCCCTCGCCCTGCCCCTCCCCCTCGCCCTGCCCCTCCCCCTCGCCCTGCCCCTCCCCCTCGCCCTGCCCCTCCCCCTCGCCCTGCCCCTCCCCCCTCGCCCTGCCCTCCCCCCTCGCCCTGCCCTCCCCCCTCGCCCTGCCCCTCCCCCTCGCCCTGCCCCTCCCCCCTCGCCCCTGCCCCTCCCCCTCGCCCTGCCCCTCTCCCCTCGCCCTGCCCCTCCCCCCTCGCCCTGCCCCTCCCCCCTCGCCCTGCCCCTCCCCCCTCGCCCTGCCCCTCCCCCCTCGCCCTGCCCCTCCCCCCTCGCCCTGCCCCTCCCCCCTCGCCCTGCCCCTCCCCCCTCGCCCTGCCCCTCCCCCCTCGCCCTGCCCCTCCCCCCTCGCCCTGCCCCTCCCCCCTCGCCCTGCCCCTCCCCCCTCGCCCTGCCCCTCCCCCCTCGCCCTGCCCCTCCCCCCTCGCCCTGCCCCTCCCCCCTCGCCCTGCCCCTCCCCCCTCGCCCTGCCCCTCCCCCCTCGCCCTGCCCCTCCCCCCTCGCCCTGCCCCTCCCCCCTCGCCCTGGCCCTCCCCCTCGCCCTGCCCCCCTCCCCCTCGCCCTGCCCCTCCCCCCTCGCCCTGCCCTCCCCCTCGCCCTGCCCCTCCCCCCTCGCCCTGCCCCTCCCCCTCGCCCTGCCCCTCCCCCCTCTCGCCCTGCCCCTCCCCCCTCGCCCTGCCCCTCCCCCCTCGCCCTGCCCCTCCCCCCTCGCCCTGCCCCTCCCCCCTCGCCCTGCCCTCCCCCCCTCGCCCTGCCCCTCCCCCCTCGCCCTGCCCTCCC